>NC_068448.1:59839757-60022257 GCF_023373465.1 Oncorhynchus keta | reverse complement strand
GAATGAACACACAACACCTCCTATACAATTAAGCAACTAACTCTCAGTCTCACATCAGAATTATACGTTCATCCATGTTTCTCAAGCGTCAAATATCTAAGTGTTTAAGGTTAAGATTAGCCATTAACGCTGAACATTTAAGGTTAGAGTTAAGTTCAGGCATTAACTCTGAGATCCTGAGGTTAACCCTTTGATACGTACCAACAAACGGGTGTGATCATTCTATAGTGGTCCCTGCAGCATACGCTCAAACGGGTGTGATCATTCTATAGTGGTCCCTGCAGCATACGCTCAAACGGGTGTGATCATTCTATAGTGGTCCCTGCAGCATACGCTCAAACGGGTGTGATCATTCTATAGTGGTCCCTGCAGCATACGCTCAAACGGGTGTGATCATTCTATAGTGGTCCCTGCAGCATACGCTCAAACGGGTGTGATCATTCTATAGTGGTCCCTGCAGCATACGCTCAAACCGGTGTGATCATTCTATAGTGGTCCCTGCAGCATACGCTCAAACCGGTGTGATCATTCTATAGTGGTCCCTGCAGCATACGCTCAAACCGGTGTGATCATTCTATAGTGGTCCCTGCAGCATACGCTCAAACGGGTGTGATCATTCTATAGTGGTCCCTGCAGCATACGCTCAAACGGGTGTGATCATTCTATAGTGGTCCCTGCAGCATACGCTCATACGCTCAAACGGGTGTGATCATTCTATAGTGGTCCCTGCAGCATACGCTCAAACCGGTGTGATCATTCTATAGTGGTCCCTGCAGCATACGCTCAAACGGGTGTGATCATTCTATAGTGGTCCCTGCAGCATACGCTCAAACCGGTGTGATCATTCTATAGTGGTCCCTGCAGCATACGCTCAAACCGGTGTGATCATTCTATAGTGGTCCCTGCAGCATACGCTCAAACCGGTGTGATTGGTAATGCTTATTTAGAACGTCCAGTTTTCATTGACACAACAGTCAGCGTTGGAGCTGGCCATACTGTTTTTTCACAAAAGCATTTTGCACAAACACAGTCCTTACAAAGTTATGTCCTGAATGTGACCAGTTTATTTTTGGATGCAATGTTCAGACATTCCACAGAAGTAGCGACAGCATAACACAAACATCCAAACTGGAAAATGTAGTCTACATTAGTCCTAGCGTTAACTGAGGAAAGATTGATGTAACTCAAGCGGTCATATTTAGCTAACTCTTTTACTGACAGAAACCACAATATGAATGAACTAATAGCAATTACTATTTCCAATTCATCACATCATGGATGAGCTCACCATTGATACAAATAATTGAGTAAAACACTTTCTAAAAATCAAGAGTAATTTGACGATGGGTAGTTTTTGCACACCAACATTTTTGATTTTTGGCATCAACCAAAGATAAAAAAAAAGAGATGAGATTAATTGGGCTGTTTGCAGTATGCATGTTGAAGGGGGTGTGTCATCAGGAGTTTACTCTAAAGATGAGGGAACCATTCCTTCACCTCATTACAGTATCTTTGATCTGACAGAATGCAGTTTATAATGTCAACAAACATGGCTCCACACATAGCTAGCAAATAACTAAGCGTTAGCTCATCATAATCAGTACAACCTTCAAGAAATTATTTTACACGAATCATAGGTGTCCATTACAATCTATGTGTCACGATCGTCGTAAAGAGGAGACCAAAGAGCAGCGTGATTAGAATACATTCTTCTTTTAATGAATGAAGAACACTTAAACAAAAAAACGAACGTGACGCTATGACAACGAGTGCAGACACAGGCAACTACACATAGACAATAACCCACAAACCACAATACAAAACAGGCTACCTAAATATGGTTCCCAATCAGAGACAACGACATACACCTGCCTCTGATTGAGAACCATATCAGGCCAAAACACATAGAAACAGACTAACTAGACATGCAACATAGAATGCCCACTCATATCACACCCTGACCAAACAAAACATAGAAACAAACAACGCAAATAATGGTCAGAGTGTGACACTATGCGATAATCGGAATGCATTATTTGTCACCAGTACTTGAAAACATGTGAATAAAACTGTAAATACATTATAAAAAAGTGAGTGCGTTCTGACATCATGCGCTTAAAACAAGTCATGCTCGGGGCGACCGTTAGAGATATTTGGATCTCACGCATGAAAAGGTTCAATCAAAAACTTAAAAAACGACTTTCTATCGCTGGATTCAAACATGCAATGTTCGGCAAGATGCTTGCCCATCCTCCATCCCCATCCACAACGTCCTAGCAAAACCGAAACCTACTTGAAGGTAACAGCACTCACTGTTGCCCCTAGTGGACAGTTTCCAACTCATCTGCCGACATCCTCAGACATGGATGGACATCAAATACTGACTTGTATCACAGGTTACCTGACTGCAATTAACATACAACACCTCCTACTATATAATTAACACACAACACCTATCATAGAATCACCTAGAAGCAAAGTTACAGCACTCGGCAACATCTTAGGAAACACCTGTTGTGATAGGGTTAAAAGTCACGGTACACTACAAAGGGAGTTTTATCTTTTTACAGTGAAAGATCCCTTATAAAAGATGCTATGTGTATTAAGTGCTGGAACTCAGTATACACGGTTATCTTCTTCATTCTGAAGTGATCTATCATACACATTGCTGGACCTCTGCGATGCCAGCGCATAAGTAGAGTGATTTAAGAGAATGTCATTTATACCTGTGTGTGTGTGTGATGAATGGCTAGGTTGTTAATCATATGGGAGGAGAAGCTAATCGTATTATTAATATGCAGGCAGAATTTTGTATCTGTTGCTGTCTGTTGAGGAGGATCGTGTTGTTAACTTGTGATTCATGTTTTTCAATGCTTCAACATGATATAAATATAAGAAATGTAAGGCACAGATGGATAATGTCTTGAATAATTGTATTTTTCTTTTCAACATCCATTTCAGGTGTAGGGATATATGTGTAAATAGAGTTTTCAAACAGGTCTGAATTCCAACTTTTCCTGAGGTGTGTGTACGTAATTCAAACTTTCACATACATTACCTTTTTTTTTTTTTTTTTTTTACAATCGCTAACATCCTTTTGTCCAATCTGTAGTCACATCTTCAAAAATCTAAACACAATTAGCACAACATCCATCTGTTGTGGACCATCCCATTAACACAATTCATGTTGTTTTCACAGAATATGCAGTCAATTAACAGGTTTCTAAAATGCTTATGTTTTCTTTACATACAAGCTTACCCAATACCAAAATGATGGATCTTTCTTGTCTTATTTACAAATGCTTGCACACGGCATGCCAGAAATGAAGACCTAATGTTCAAAACTTTAAATATAGTATAAAGTCTCTACTTCTGCAACAACAGCAACTCAGAAGATATATTGAAACAGCTGATAATATTTTTTTAATGAACAGATCATTGAAACTTTGAGGAATATCTGATTTACTGTAAGTTGTGTAAAATAGACCAACCACAGCTGAATCCAATCTCAATCAGAGACATAGCCAGGTGTTGAAGTTCTTTCAATTACATGGACATACGCAGTAAAAAGGGGACTCTTTGAATTGATTTTGTTCAATGTGGATACAAAACAACACAGAGGAGCAGAGAGAGAGAAAAATCATGTTTGGACAAGGAAGAGGCGTAGTTGGACCAGGGAGAGAAGTAGCTGGACCAGGCAGAGGAGTAGTTGGACAAGGACAAGTGAGAAGGAGAGGTAGGGGGAGAGGAGTAAGAATGCGTGGTGGTGTTCAAAGGAGAGTATGAGCTGTTGTCACTGATGAAATAAGAGCCACCATCATAGACCATGTGATAAACCATGGTCTATCACTGAGAGAGGCTGGTGAAAGAGTCCACTCTAATACCATGGTCTATCACTGAGAGAGACTGGTGAAAGAGTCCAGCCTAATACGATGGTCTATCACTGAGAGAGGCTGGTGAAAGAGTCCACTCTAATACCATGGTCTATCACTGAGAGAGACTGGTGAAAGAGTCCAGCCTAATACGATGGTCTATCACTGAGAGAGACTGGTGAAAGAGTCCAGCCTAATACGATGGTCTATCACTGAGAGAGACTGGTGAAAGAGTCCAGCCTAATACGATGGTCTATCACTGAGAGAGACTGGTGAAAGAGTCCAGCCTAATACGATGGTCTATCACTGAGAGAGACTGGTGAAAGAGTTGTATTTTTGTTCCTCTAAAGGACGCAACGTCTTCCTCCCTCTGGGGGAAGAGGAAAGTTCCTCAGTGAAGACCAAGAGCATGCCATTGTAGGATTGGTCATTGCTGACAATGCAATAAAACTGAGAGAAATTCAGACCATTGTAGAGGACAGCCTGGTATTTCACAATGTGGAAATCATCAGCCTGACTACCATTGTTCAGACTCTGACCAAACATAGAGTTCGAATGAAACAGCTGTGCACGATTCCTTTTGAAAGGAACATTGAGCTGGTCAAAGAACTCCGGCACCAATACGTCCAGGTATGATGTCTCTCCAATATGTCTAGTTCTATAGTGAGTTTTACACTATGCTACTTAAAGTACATACAGTAGGACATACTGAAATGCATTAACACATAATGTGTTTGATTTCTTTCAGAGAGTCATGGAGTTGGAGGCTAAACAGACCCCACATGAAATCATTTATGAAGATGAGGCAGGGTTTAAACTGACAAAAACACGTCGGAGGGGAATCAACGTCACCGGGAAAAGGGCCACCGTTGATGTGCCGGGTCAGAGGGGAGCAAATATCACAATGTGTGCTGCAGTCTCGAGTGCTGGTCTGGTCCTGCAGAAATGCCAGATTGGTCCCTACAACACTGAGCGCTTTCTTTTGACCTCCACCAACAACTGGTGCAAGAAGCAGAAAGGGAACAGCTGGGAGGAAACATGAGGACATTTGTGATTGCATGGGACAATGTAGCATTCCACCATTCACATGCAATCACAAACTGGTCTGCAGCCCATCCAAGAAGGGTTTCCCTTTTCCTCCCCACTTCTCACCTTTCCTCTCCACTTCTCACCTTTCCTCCCCACTTCTCACCTTTCCTCAACACCATTGAGGAATCTTTTCTGCCTGGAGGTGGAAAGTGTATGATCATCAGCCACATGACAAAATCCCCTCCTGGATGCAATGGATGCCGGCTGCAGAGACCTCTCAGCTGAAGACTGCCAGGGGTGGATGAGGCAGGCCAAGCGTTTCTATCCAAGGTGCAGAGACATCTCAGCTGAAGACTGCCAGGGGTGGATAAGGCAGGCCAAGCGTTTCTATCCAAGGTGCAGAGACATCTCAGCTGAAGACTGCCAGGGGTGGATAAGGCAGGCCAAGCGTTTCTATCCAAGGTGCAGAGACATCTCAGCTGAAGACTGTCAGGGGTGGATGAGGCAGGCCAAGCGTTTCTATCCAAGGTGCAGAGACATCTCAGCTGAAGACTGCCAGGGGTGGATGAGGCAGGCCAAGCGTTTCTATCCAAGGTGCAGAGACATCTCAGCTGAAGACTGCCAGGGGTGGATAAGGCAGGCCAAGCGTTTCTATCCAAGGTGCAGAGACATCTCAGCTGAAGACTGCCAGGGGTGGATAAGGCAGGCCAAGCGTTTTCAAGGTGCAGAGACATCCTGAAGACTGCCAGGTGCAGAGACATCTCAGCTGAAGACTGCCAGGGGTGGATGAGGCAGGCCAAGCGTTTCTATCCAAGGTGCAGAGACATCTCAGCTGAAGACTGTCAGGGGTGGATGAGGCAGGCCAAGCGTTTCTATCCAAGGTGCAGAGACATCTCAGCTGAAGACTGCCAGGGTAGATGAGGCAGGCCAAGCGTTTCTATCCAAGGTGCAGAGACATCTCAGCTGAAGACTGCCAGGGGTGGATGAGGCAGGCCAAGCGTTTCTATCTAAGGTGCAGAGACATCTCAGCTGAAGACTGCCAGGGGTGGATGAGGCAGGCCAAGCGTTTCTATCTAAGGTGCAGAGACATCTCAGCTGAAGACTGCCAGGGGTGGAGGAGGCAGCCCAAGCGTTTCTATCCAAGGTGCAGAGACATCTCAGCTGAAGACTGCCAGGGGTGGATGAGGCAGCCCAAGCGTTTCTATCCAAGGTGCAGAGACATCTCAGCTGAAGACTGCCAGGGGTGGATGAGGCAGCCCAAGCGTTTCTATCTAAGGTGCATAGCGAGAGACGACATAAGATGTGATGTGGACGAGAACATGGTATAGATTAGAACAGGACTGGACATGTTTGTGTTTTCCCCTTCTCTGCCTTTTTTTACAGTAATTGTGTTTTATTTTTACACATTGGGAACCAAAAGTCATGTATGTTGGATGTTTTGTTGTTGATCACTGGCAGTAATTTCATCTTGCTAAATAAAGCTTTTACTGCAGCAATTCTGTCACTTACTATTCTTTTCTATTGTACATTCTACAAAATAAAGATGACTCATTCACTTTTAGATAGTGTGTTGCCAAAAATGCACACAATTGACACTCAACCCAAAAATGTAGAGTGGTTTACAGTAAATGGAAACTGAATTAAAAAAGAACAATGGATTTCATATTATCTATTGTATGCAGGTTCTGAAACATGAAAAGGATTGCAGTTTTTGTAATGCCATCAACTGTTAGTATTTTGAAAGTCATTGTGCTATGATTGACGATATGTTCCTCGTGGATAGAAAACATGTGCTAGTGTTTTGACAGAATGATTAGATATTCAGTCGGGTTTGCCGTGTTTTGATAGAGTTACTGTACGTCGAGAAAGTTTTTTTGCATTTTGAAATGTAGAGATGGTATTTAATGAACAAAATGAGGTTTTGAGCAGAAAATGAACTATTTGACTAATTGTGTGATGTAGGTGTGTTGCTCTGTTAAGAGTTTATAAAAAAGTACCTTAACTATAGGTAAACGCTTGTTAGCAATCGTTAAAAAAAAAAGGTTTGAAAATTTTAAAAAGACTGTAAGCCATGATTTGTTGTCAATGGGAGAATGGGAGTGTGATACCTAAACCCGAGTTAGCCGAAGGATCTCAAGTTAGGAGTCAGTTCAGGAGTCCGTGTTGGCCCAGACATGATTGAGACGGTTGTATAGATTTGATTTAGCCTGGTCCTAGATATGTTTGTGCTGTCTTGCCAGCTCCTATGGTCATTGACATTGACACATATAGATCTTGGACCAGGCTGGATGTGCTTGTCTTATTTGCTGTGGTCCAGGTGCGGAACATCTTTCAGATGGTTGTTGGACATGTGTTTGTCTTGTTGGTAAAACTTTACTTACGATGATGGTATGTAACATTCATAAAGTATTCATAAAACCTTGATATCCATGACATGAATGTCTATACTTCTCTGTTACAACATATACAGTATTTACCCTACTCTGGTCCAGGTGCAGAACATGTCCCAGTCCATTGAGGTGTTGAACCTACGGACTCAGAGGGACTTCCAGTATGTCATGAAGATGGAGAATCAGATGAAAGGGCTCCGGACCAAGTTCAGACAGGTAGAAGATGACAGGAAGACTATTATGGCCAAGAACTTCCAGGTACAGAACATTAAAGCACCAGAATACATTGAAGGAAGAATACATTGATGTACAGAACATTACAGCACTGAAATAAATTGAAGTAAATAACATTACAGCACTAGAATACATTGATATAAATAACATTACAGCACTAGAATACATTGATGTACATAACATTACAGCACTAGAATACATTGATATAAATAACATTACAGCACTAGAATACATTGATGTACATAACATTACAGCACTAGAATACATTGATATAAATAACATTACAGCACTAGAATACATTGATGTACAGAACATTACAGCACTAGAATACATTGATGTACATAACATTACAGCACTAGAATACATTGATGTACATAACATTACAGCACTAGAATACATTGATGTACAGAACATTACAGCACTAGAATACATTGATGTACATAACATTACAGCACTAGAATACATTGAAGTACAGAACATTACAGCACTAGAATTACAGCACTAGAATACATTGAAGTAAATAACATTACAGCACTAGAATACATTGACGTACAGAACATTACAGCACTAGAATACATTGAAGTACAGAACATTACAGCACTAGAATACATTGATGTACAGAACATTACAGCACTAGAATACATTGAAGTACATAACATTACAGCACTAGAATACATTGATATAAATAACATTACAGCACTAGAATACATTGATATAAATAACATTACAGCACTAGAATACATTTGACAGAACATTACAGCACTAGAATACATTGATATAAATAACATTACAGCACTAGAATACATTGATGTACAGAACATTACAGCACTAGAATACATTGATGTACATAACATTACAGCACTAGAATACATTGATGTACATAACATTACAGCACTAGAATACATTGATGTACAGAACATTACAGCACTAGAATACATTGATGTACAGAACATTACAGCACTAGAATACATTGAAGTACATAACATTACAGCACTAGAATACATTGAAGTACATAACATTACAGCACTAGAATACATTGATGTACATAACATTACAGCACTAGAATACATTGATGTAAATAACATACAGCACTAGAATACATTGATATAAATAACATTACAGCACTAGAATACATTGATATAAATAACATTACAGCAGTAGAATACATTGATATAAATAACATTACAGCACTAGAATACATTGATGTACAGAACATTACAGCACTAGAATACATTGATGTAATAACATACAGCACTAGAATACATTGATGTACATAACATTACAGCACTATTGATATAAATAACATTACAGACTAGAATACATTGATATAAATAACATTACAGCAACATTACAGCACTAGAATACATTGATGTACATAACATTACAGCACTAGAATACATTGATGTACAGAACATTACAGCACAGAATACATTGATAACATTACAGCACTAGAATACATTGATATAAATAACATTACAGCACTAGAATACATTGATATAAATAACATTACAGCACTAGAATACATTGATGTACAGAACATTACAGCACTAGAATACATTGATATAAATAACATTACAGCACTAGAATACATTGATGTACATAACATTACAGCACTAGAATACATTGATGTACAGAACATTACAGCACTAGAATACATTGATATAAATAACATTACAGCACTAGAATACATTTGTACAGAACATTACAGCACTAGAATACATTGATATAAATAACATTACAGCACTAACATTTACAGAACAGCACTAGAATACATTGATATAAATAACATTACAGCACTAGAATACATTGAAGTACATAACATTACAGCACTAGAATACATTGATATAAATACATTGCACTAGAATACAGTACATAACATTACAGCACTAGAATACATTGATATAAATAACATTACAGCACTAGAATACATTGAAGTACATAACATTACAGCACTAGAATACATTGATGTACAGAACATTACAGCAGTAGAATACATTGACGTACAGAACATTACAGCACTAGAATACATTGATGTACAGAACATTACAGCACTAGAATACATTGATATAAATAACATTACAGCACTAGAATACATTGATGTACATAACATTACAGCACTAGAATACATTGATATAAATAATTACAGCACTAGAATACATTGATGTACAGAACATTACAGCACTAGAATACATTGATGTACAGAACATTACAGCACTAGAATACATTGATGTACAGAACAGACTAGAATACATTGATATAAATAACATTACAGCACTAGAATACATTGATGTACATAACATTACAGCACTAGAATACATTGACGTACAGAACATTACAGCACTAGAATACATTGAAGTACAGCACATTACAGCACTAGAATACATTGATGTACAGAACATTACAGCACTAGAATACATTGAAGTAAATAACATTACAGCACTAGAATACATTGATGTACAGAACATTACAGCACGAGAATACATTGAAGTACAGCACATTTTTTTATAAACAGGCCCAGGTGTTTTGCCTGACCACATGACCTGAACAGAGATGTTTACTTACAATTTTAAACACTGTGAGAGACACTCATAAGGAAATATGTTAGATCAATTAAAAAATATACAGTACCAGTCAAAAGTTTGGACACACCTTGGTTTTTCTTTATTTGTACTATTTTCTACATTGTAGAATAATAGTGAAGACATCAAAACTATGAAATAAGACATATTGCATCATGTAATAACCAAAAAAGTGTTAAACAAATTAAAAAATTATATTTTAGATTCTGCAAAGTAGTCACCCTTTGCCTTGATGACAGCTTTGCGCCCACTCTTGGCATTCTTTCAACCTGCTTCATGAGATAGTCACCTGGAATGCATTTAAATTAACTGGTGTGCATTAAGAGTCAGTTGTATCGTGACAAGGTAGGAGTGGTATACAGAAGATAGCATATTATGGCAAGAACAGCTCAAGTAAGCAAAGAGAAATGATAGTCCATCGTTACTTTAAGATATGAAGGTCAGTCAATATGGAACCTTTTAAGAATTTTGAAAGTTTCTTCAACTGCAGTCGCAAAAACAGATCAAGCGCTATGATGAAACTGGCTCTGATGAGGACCGCCACAGGAAAGGAAGACCCAGAGTTGCCTCTGCTGCAGATGATAAGATCATTAGAGTTACCAGCCTTAGAAATTGCAGCCCAAATAAATGCTTCACAGAGTTCAAGTAACAGACTGTGTGAGCGAATGAGCGAATTTCTGCAAAGAAATCATGACTAAAGGATACCAATAAGATGAAGAGACTTGCTTGGGGCAAGCAACACAAGCAATGGAGATTAGACCGGTGGAAATCTGTCCTTCGGTCTGATGAGTCAAAACGTGAGATTTTGGGTCACAACCACCTTCAATAGGTGAATGAATGGATGATCTCTCCATGTGTGGTTCCCACCATGAAGCATGGAGGAGGATGTGTGATGTTGTAGGGATGCTTTGCTGGCGACACTGTCTGTGATTTATTTAGAATTCAACGCACACTTAACCAGCATGGCTACCACAGCATTCTGCAGCGATAAGCCATCACATCTGGTTTGCACTTAGTGGGACAATCATTTGTTTTTCAGCACGACAATCACCCCTCCAGGCTGTGTAAGGGCTATTTGACCAAGAACAATAGTGATTGAATCACCCAACCTCAACCCAATTGAGATGGTTTGGGATGAGTTGGACAGCAGAGGGAAGGAAATGCAGCCAACACGTGCTCAGCGTATGTGGGAACTCCTTTAAGACTGTTGGAAAAGCATTCCAGGTGAAGCTGGCTGAGAAAATGCCAAGAGTGTGCAAAGTTGTCATCAAGGCAAAGCGTGGCTACTTTGAAGAATCTAAAATCAAAAATGTATTTGATTTGTTTATCACTTTTTTGGTTACTACATGATTTCATGTGTGTCATTCATAGATTTGAATTCTTCACTATCATTCTACAATGTAGAAAATTGTTTTTTTTTTAAAGAAGAAAAAAACTTGTACTGTATATACATTACTGTTCAAAACTTTGGGGTCACAACGTGCCATTGGAACACAGGAGTGATGGTTGCTGATAAAGGGCCTCTGTACACCTATGTAGATAATCCATAAACAATCAGCTGTTTCCAGCTACAATAGTCATTTACAACATTAACAATGTCTACACTGTATTTCTGATCAATTTGATGTTATTTTAATGGACAAATAATGTGCTATTCTATCAAAAACAGGGAAATGTATAAGTGACCCCACCGCTACAGTAGTGTATATACTTCTCGATGTTACCCATATTTCACTTTATTTTCAACACCCCCTTTTTTCCTCTGCTCCACTTTTCCTCTTCCCTATGGCTCAGCCTGGCCTCAGCCATATAACGCATACTATATGTATGTATTTAGACCTCCAAGATGTATGATATGTACTAATGGTCTAGTTAATTTAAAAAGAAACGAAAGTAGGGAGGTTTGTCAGCGAGGATGGTTGGGCGTATATTACGACTGCCTAGCAATACAAAGGTTCTGTGTTCGAGAATCTAACCTTAACCCATTACACCTAACCTGCTACTTGAATTATCCTAACCTTTTCCATTAGTTCTTCTAACCATCAACATAAATTTCCCCCTTAATTCTCCTTCGTCACGCAACACGCAACCCGGTCTCAGAAAAATACATATAATACTATACATCAGTAAGTTACATCATCCAATTAGTATGCTATTGTACCACTGGGTAAGACATATGATACTATAAATCCTCTCATTTCAATCTTACTGTAACATAATGTAACGAAATACAGTATATCATACTAAACGGACTGACAAATTTACGTACCAAATCTCACAAATTTCCTTGAGACAAGGTTGCATGGCTTCCTACCACTGCTCAGAAGGTGTGTTAAGCGTGCCTTAAGTGGTTTCTATCTCCCCTCTGGGATTTCTCTTAATCCAGGCCATTCTGTCTCTGTCCTGTGCCTGTCTCTGCTCCAGGAGCTTAAGGAGAAGATGGATGAGCTGCAGCCTCTGATCCCTGTGTTGGAGCAGTACAAGACAGACGCCCAGCTCATCTCCTCCTTTAAAGAGGAGATCAGAAACCTGTCCATGGTGCTCACAGCTATCCAGGAGGAGATGGGGGCATACGACTATGACGAGCTCTACCAGAGGGTGCTGAGACTGGACAGCAGGCTCCGCAACTGCATGGGCAAACTCAGTGAGTAGAACCAGATCAATATCAACTGCACGGGCAAACTCAGTGAGTAGAACCAGATCAATATCAACTGCACGGGCAAACTCAGTGAGTAGAACCAGATCAATATCAACTGCACGGGCAAACTCAGTGAGTAGAACCAGATCAATATCAACTGCACGGGCAAACTCAGTGAGTAGAACCAGATCAATATCAACTGCACGGGCAAACTCAGTGAGTAGAACCAGATCAATATCAACTGCACGGGCAAACTCAGTGAGTAGAACCAGATCAATATCAACTGCACGGGCAAACTCAGTGAGTAGAACCAGATCAATATCAACTGCACGGGCAAACTCAGTGAGTAGAACCAGATCAATATCAACTGCACGGGCAAACTCAGTGAGTAGAACCAGATCAATATCAACTGCACGGGCAAACTCAGTGAGTAGAACCAGATCAATATCAACTGCACGGGCAAACTCAGTGAGTAGAACCAGATCAATATCAACTGCACGGGCAAACTCAGTGAGTAGAACCAGATCAATATCAACTGCACGGGCAAACTCAGTGAGTAGAACCAGATCCATATCAACTGCACAGGCAAACTCAGTGAGTAGAACCAGATCAATATCAACTGCACGGGCAAACTCAGTGAGTAGAACCAGATCCATATCAACTGCACGGGCAAACTCAGTGAGTAGAACCAGATCAATATCAACTGCACGGGCAAACTCAGTGAATCCTCTGTTGTGTATTTATGGCTCACGCCACAATAACTGTATTGTGGCAGTGTTGTATTCCACTGGGTAGGAGACTCTGAAGAGACAAAATCAGGATGAGATCTTTTAATGAGATCAGTTTTACCTGCGGTATGTAATCTACTATTTGACTCTACCTGATCTTAATGGGAAAAGGAATGAAAGGATCTGATTTATAAAAGGTAAATGGCATAATGGAGGTCAAAGATTGAGTATCTTGATATAAACGCAATATTGAAAAACATAAATAAATAACTGAGAGCTAAGCATAGATAATATTATAGAATCTTTTATCACTGCGGTTTCCATGCTCAAGCACAGTTACACTGTAATATCCATAAACAAGAAAATTACTACATTCTTTCATCTGTGAATTAGTTGGAACCCCAAACACATTACTATGCATGTGCGTTTGCATACGGTGTTATGTGTGTGTTTGCATATTTCTGCAACTCTGCAATACCATGTGGGATACGACAAGCAGTACTGTAAAGCCCAGTATTAATAAGCAGCTTTCCCATGTAGTCAATACCTACTGCCAATTGATTGAGTCCGATATGATTGCCTTAGGCCTTAGACTTGAGTGTACGTCTTTCTGCTAGCCCGGATTTAATATGCACAGTGTTGTTGAGTAAACTCTCCGGTGGCACAGGCATGAAATTGGCTTGAGAAATCTATTTAGAAGAGGAGGAAAAAACAGTACATCTTATCGCTGCATTTCTTTATTAACAGCATGTGGGAAATTAATGAAAATCACTGGACCTGTAACAATAAAGACATCTGGCACCCGGTTTGGGGCATGGATGACTGATCCACAGGCCTCTCAGAGAAACAACAGGGTGAGTTATGGGATGGGAGTGGAGGAGGTGGAAGGTGGCTGGGCGTCTATGTTGGTGATAGCTCTTTCTCTGTGCGTGTCTCTGGTGACTACATCTCGGTTTTGTTTTCAGAGTATAGGGCAGGATTTATAACAATAATCGAATATTGTCATGACCAAACATCATGGTGTTGATTTTCATATAAGGCTGTTTCTGGGGATATTTAATTGCGTATCATTTAATTGAGTATAATTTAATTAGATTTATAAGGCATGTGAAGTGGTTCATATGTTATATTCGTAAGGGAGATGGAGGAAATGGTGACATTTTCGTAAAGATATTTTTGCACGTTTGTTGCATGTTTATTCAGTCTGTGTTCAGTGTGAAAGACACCAGTTTGTGGTTTCGACTAATTCCTGCTATTCATCTTTCTTTGACATAGGTCTGGTACATGGACAGCTACACCAACAGTAAGATTGTCCGTGAGTACAAGACCATGGAAGACTTTGTGGCTAATGTGGTGTCTCAAACCTACAACCTTCCATTTAAATGGGAGGGAACCGGTCACGTGGTATACAATGGATCCCTGTACTACAACAAGTATCAGAGTAACATCATCGTGAAGTACAGTTTTGAGACGGGTCGGGTGCTGGCTCAGCGGGCTCTGGAGTACGCCGGCTTCCACAATACCTACCCCTACTCCTGGGGCGGATACTCCGACATCGATGTCATGGCCGACGAACTGGGCATGTGGGTGGTGTACGCAACCAATCAGAACGCGGGAAATATTGTCATCGCCCAGATGGACCCGGACACCCTGGAAGTCCAGAAGACATGGAACACGGAATATTCCAAACGGAATGCGGGGGAATCCTTTATGATCTGCGGAACACTCTACATCACCAACTCTCACCTGACGGGTGCTAAGGTCTACTACTCATACTCCACCAAGACCTCCAGCTATGAGTACACGGACATCCCCTTCCACAACCAGTACTTTCACATGTCCATGTTAGACTATAACGCCAGGGAGAGGGCGCTCTATGCCTGGAACAATGGACACCAGGTGCTGTTCAATGTCACTCTGTTCCACGTCATCAAAACCGAAGATGACTCCTAGAAGAGAAATGAGAACAAATGTCAGATGTCCTCATATGGATACCATACAAATGAGAACAACAACTCTCAAAGAGAAAGCACCATCATTTGTGATATACAAGGGACCTTGTACTAACTCCCTTGTTCATATTTTTTCTTCTCCTCCCTAAAATGAACTGTGCTGTCTTTACATTGCCATTACTTGAAGAAATCACCTTTTTGTATTTTCTGGGCCAGAACACTTGAACACGGACAGAATGGCATTCCGTTTCCATTCTTCCTTTTTTAACTTCTTACATCGCTGCTGAAAAGACGACTTTACTGTATGGCCTTATTCACTGCTGTCTTTTGGATCCGTATCAGCCGAAGGCTCTAGATTGCTTTTGTGCATGAATGTCTGACATTTTGTCTGATGTAATTTATGATGATATATTAGCTACGTTCCTGTTCTAGACATGTCCTTTAGTTCTCACAGTGTTTGTGGTGATGTCTATTTAAAGTATTTAAACCGGGGAGGTTGAAGATCATCCCCTCCAGACTATTTGCTGCCATGTATGTAGAGGTAATTTATAACAAAGCAAAATGGACAGTCTTATCAACTTATTAAAAAATATTGCAGTAACAATTTTATGTCTCTATGTGAGAGTTAAGTCCATATTTTTTATAAAATACTGTATCATAAAAGCGTATCTGTTTTTATTTGTCCATGTTGAATAAGGCAATACATACTCTTATAGTAACAACTGAAATGAACCAATCCAGCACCAAATAAATCCTATGCTTTTATCTCGGTCTGAAGATGCTGCATTTTGATATCTATTGTGCCTGTAACATTTTTTGAGAGAAGTGTGACCAAAAATATAACTCAAAAAGCAAAATATCTGAGTAAAACATCAACATCTCTATGCCAAGATAAAAAATAGCTAAGCTGAAAGAAATCATATTATGAAGGCCCCATTTATGAATGATGATGATGATGGTGGGGATGAAGGTGGTGGCTTGCGAATATTGACATTTCTGAGGCTTTTTCCTCTGTTGGGTTGAGTGCTATCCTTTGGCATTCCAATCAGGAAGTTCATGAACAGGCAAAAAAAGCTGGGATGATTCCCCTCTAGTCCCCACCCTCTGCATCCACTCAGGCAGGGTAGCCTAGTGGTTAGAGAGTTGGACTAGTAATGGAAAGGTTGCAAGTTCAAATCCCCGAGCTGACAAGGTACAAATCTGTTGTTCTACTCCTCAACACTGTTCCTAGGCCATCATTGAAAATAAGAATTTGTTCTTAACTGACTTGCCTAGTCAGAAAAGGTAAAGTTGAAAAAATAAACAAATTTGTCTAGTTTTACAGTAGGAGCCCATGAGACAGACTACGTAATTTACCACCTCTCTCCCTCCCCCTGCCCAAACAGTAAAGTGCCTACCACAATCATGAATCTTTATCGATTCCCCATCTTAAGTCCTTGGCTACAAGTGTCACCCAGTGTGAGCATCTCTTCTCCCCACTGTCCCCGCTCCCACCGCACTCAAAGGAGAAAAAGAAAATCCCCACACATCAGCAAGGCTGTATTAAATCAGAAATTGCTCTTCCAGAAAAGTTGATTAGCATAGATTTTCCCACCTTTTCCCCTCTCTATGTGTCTATGTCTGGTTCAGCGGGAAGGAGGGATGAATGGATGGAGGGGGGAGGGCTATCATTCAGTGTTGGGATCGTAATGTCAAACGCTGTCAGTTTGAATGCTCATGTCTCTATCTGTGCTCATCCAGATACTCAGTAAAAAACACCACGCATCAAGATACTCAGTAAAAAACACCACGCATCAAGATACTCAGTAAAAAACACCACGCATCAAGATACTCAGTAAAAACACCACGCATCAAGATACTCAGTAAAAACACCACACATCAAGATACTCAGTAAAAACACCACGCATCAAGATACTCAGTAAAAACACCATGCATCAAGATACTCAGTAAAAAATACCACGAATCAAGTTTCTCAGTAAAAAATACCACGCATCAAGTTACTCAGTAAAAAATACCACTCATCAAGATACTCAGTAAAAAACACCACGCATCAAGATACTCAGTAAAAAACACCACGCATCAAGATACTCAGTAAAAAACACCACGCATCAAGATACTCAGTAAAAAACACCACGCATCAAGATACTCAGTAAAAAACACCACGCATCAAGATACTCAGTAAAAAACACCACGCATCAAGATACTCAGTAAAAAACACCACGCATCAAGATACTCAGTAAAAACACCATGCATCAAGATACTCCGAAGAAATACCACGCATCAAGTTACTCAGTAAAAAATACCACGAATCAAGTTTCTCAGTAAAAAATACCACGCATCAAGTTACTCAGTAAAAAATACCACTCATCAAGATACTCAGTAAAAAACACCACGCATCAAGATACTCAGTAAAAAAACACCACGCATCAAGATACTCAGTAAAAAACACCACGCATCAAGATACTCAGTAAAAACACCATGCATCAAGATGTCTGGATTGAAGAAATACCACGCATCAAGTTACTCAGTAAAAAATACCACGAATCAAGTTTCTCAGTAGAAAAAATATCATTCATCTTGATTACTCAGTAAAAAATACCACTCATCAAGATACTCAGTAAAAAACACCACGCATCAAGATACTCAGAAAAACACCATACGCATCAAGATACTGACAGTAAAAAACACCACGCATCAAGATACTCACAAAAAACATCCATAAGATCATCAAGATACTCAGTAAAAAAACACCACGCATCAAGATACTCAGTATGACATTTCTTCATATTTTTTTCTCTCTACATGGAAACACCATGCATCAAGATACTCATGGAAGAAATACCACGCATCAAGTTACTCAGTAAAAAATACCACGAATCAAGTTTCTCAGTAAAAATACCCGTTCATTTCAAGTTACTTTCAGTAAAAATACCACTCATCAAGATACTCAGTAAAAAACACCACGCATCAAGATACTCAGTAAAAAACTTGGACCGCTTCACTGGGTGCTATATCTAGCAGGATCATTGAGTCTTTACTGTTCTCTCTGAGAAAATAGAGAGCAACCTATTGCATCTAAAGTTTGTCATTCTGTATGGGGTTGGATGGAAGCCTAAATGACCTATACTATAAGTAAAAGCCATTGTCTGGATTGAGGCAAATAGTACAAACCCACACTCACTACATGGCACTCTGTTCCGCAATCAATTCCGCAATGATAGAACTCTTCCATTTGGGGAGAATTATCATTCATCCTTGATTAGTTGGATCGCATATAGCTTTTCATCTGATTCTCGGAAATGAAGTTGAATAGATGGTACTTGGCAGATCAGATGTACTGATGGACACTTTGCATATGCTCAGGTTACCTACCTGACAGACAAGAGACTTTGAAGCAATGTATGATAATGACAAAGCGAGGTAGACATCAACATAAGATCTCCCCTAGCTGCCTCTCCTGTATCAACAACCCTCATCACAATTTTCGAGGCAACATAAATACATGTAGGTCTATCTGGCATCGGGCCTCTATCTGGCATCTTATTGATGTATGCTGCCTGGCGTATACTCAAGTTGTTGACCACAGGGCAGAGTCTACTCCCGCATAGCCTCTCAATGGACAGACTTGGACTCGTCAGTATGAAAATTGCATGGTTACTGTATCTTATGACATTTCTTCATATTTTTTTCTCTCTACATGGACAAACAGTAGTCGTCTAAAGAGGGTCCTTCATTATGATTATGTAGTCCCTCTTCTAAGCCTGATTGGACACACTTCCCGCCAGGACGATGTCGGGTGTGAGGAGAGTGTTGTGGAGAATATCAATTTGCATTTATCCGTTCATTTGGAGGTGCCTTTGCAGACGAGGCTTTGCCTGCTCGCTTGCTGTTCTCAGGAAAAAAAAGTAATTTTGTTCACTGGCGGTAATGACTATCTGATATCTGTCAATAGTCATACAGGCTTCATAATTCATCTTCAGAAGTCCTGATTCCCCATTAGTGAGAGGGAGCAGAAGTCCTGATTCCCCATTAGTGAGAGGGAGCAGAAGTCCTGATTCCACATCAGTGAGAGGGATCAGAAGTCCTGATTCCACATCAGTGACAGGGAGCAGAAGCCCTGATTCCACATCAGTGACAGGGAGCAGAAGTCCTGATTCCACATCAGTGAGAGGGAGCAGAAGTCCTGATTCCACATCAGTGAGAGGGAGCAGAAGTCCTGATTCCACATCAGTGAGAGGGAGCAGAAGTCCTGATTCCACATCAGTGAGAGGGAGCAGAAGTCCTGATTCCACATCAGTGAGAGGGAGCAGAAGTCCTGATTCCACGTCAGTGAGAGGGAGCAGAAGTCCTGATTCCACATCAGTGAGAGGGAGCAGAAGTCCTGATTCCACATCAGTGAGAGGGAGCAGAAGTCCTGATTCCACATCAGTGAGAGGGAGCAGAAGTCCTGATTCCACATCAGTGAGAGGGAGCAGAAGTCCTGATTCCACATCAGTGAGAGGGAGCAGAAGTCCTGATTCCACATCAGTGAGAGGGAGCAGAAGTCCTGATTCCACATCAGTGAGAGGGAGCAGAAGTCCTGATTCCACATCAGTGAGAGGGAGCAGAAGTCCTGATTCCACATCAGTGAGAGGGAGCAGAAGTCCTGATTCCACATCAGTGAGAGGGAGCAGAAGTCCTGATTCCACATCAGTGAGAGGGAGCAGAAGTCCTGATTCCACGTCAGTGAGAGGGAGCAGAAGTCCTGATTCCACGTCAGTGAGAGGGAGCAGATTCCAATCAGTGAGAGGGAGCAGAAGTCCTGATTCCACATCAGTGAGAGGGAGCAGAAGTCCTGATTCCACATCAGTGAGAGGGAGCAGAAGTCCTGATTCCACATCAGTGAGAGGGAGCAGAAGTCCTGATTCCACATCAGTGAGAGGGAGCAGAAGTCCTGATTCCACATCAGTGAGAGGGAGCAGAAGTCCTGATTCCACATCAGTGAGAGGGAGCAGAAGTCCTGATTCCACATCAGTGAGAGGGAGCAGAAGTCCTGATTCCACGTCAGTGAGAGGGAGCAGAAGTCCTGATTCCACATCAGTGAGAGGGAGCAGAAGTCCTGATTCCACATCAGTGAGAGGGAGCAGAAGTCCTGATTCCACATCAGTGAGAGGGAGCAGAAGTCCTGATTCCACATCAGTGAGAGGGAGCAGAAGTCCTGATTCCACATCAGTGAGAGGGAGCAGAAGTCCTGATTCCACATCAGTGAGAGGGAGCAGAAGTCCTGATTCCACATCAGTGAGAGGGAGCAGAAGTCCTGATTCCACATCAGTGAGAGGGAGCAGAAGTCCTGATTCCACATCAGTGAGAGGGAGCAGAAGTCCTGATTCCACATCAGTGAGAGGGAGCAGAAGTCCTGATTCCACATCAGTGAGAGGGAGCAGAAGTCCTGATTCCACATCAGTGAGAGGGAGCAGAAGTCCTGATTCCACATCAGTGAGAGGGACATCAGAAGTCCTGATTCCACATCAGTGAGAGGGAGCAGAAGTCCTGATTCCACATCAGTGAGAGGGAGCAGAAGTCCTGATTCCACATCAGTGAGAGGGAGCAGAAGTCCTGATTCCACATCAGTGAGAGGGAGCAGAAGTCCTGATTCCACATCAGTGAGAGGGAGCAGAAGTCCTGATTCCACATCAGTGAGAGGGAGCAGAAGTCCTGATTCCACATCAGTGAGAGGGAGCAGAAGTCCTGATTCCACATCAGTGAGAGGGAGCAGAAGTCCTGATTCCACATCAGTGAGAGGGAGCAGAAGTCCTGATTCCACATCAGTGAGAGGGAGCCCAAGGATTTGCTCCAGATGCTTCACAAGTTATCTACCACAATCTCTCCACAAAAGTTTGATGATAGATCTAGTAGCTTGAAGGACTCTTTCTGAAAACCCCTAGGAATCTTTTCCACTTTGCTTTATTCTTTTCAGTATGGTGTGCCCCACATTCACTAGCTTTGGGGCCTCGCCTCACAAATTGCTTCAAAAGTAGGGTTGCTAATGCTATTGGGGGAATAGAGTGATTTTATGAGCCTGTCATTTTCTTGAAAGGACAGAGGATATAGTGTGCTGGCCAACCAGCTGGTGGTGGTGAGGTCTGCTTTAATGACAAACCAGCCATTCCCTGATCTATAGAGAATCAAAACGAAAGGAAGAATCGAAAGATTTCTTTGATAAAGGATAATCACATTCTGAATCCTCTTCTCATCCCCAAAGCCCTAACGTAATACACATTTTATTACTGGAACCAAGCACTGAGACACTGTGAGAGACGCCCCTGAGTTTCCCCCCCCTTTTCAAACTGCAACAACGCTATTAACTGTCTGGGTGCTGTAGTCTAGAGAAATCAAATGCTTAATCCTCTCTTTTTTTATCCAAAATGCCTTCCCTTTTCCCTCCGTAGTAACCTGGGAGTTTCAGAGCTACAGACAACAGCAGGGAAAATTACCCTCGCGGAGAGAAATGACCCGAATAGACCGAGGGTCTTTGTACTGTGTAATTACCATGTCATTTGGTGGAGTTGTGTGTCTGCTTTGACTTGACAGGCTGCTGGCATAATTGAGACGGGATATGAATACTGTCCACCTCTGACAGAAAGACGAGAGAAGAGCTGTTGGGAAGGGAACAGAGGGGAGTAATGACATATCTCATTACATATAGGCAGGACATGAGTTACATATCACACTTCAACATATGTATGCAATAGATTCATGACAAGTGTTTGGGTGGGTGTGTGTGTGTTGTGTTGTGTTCCTTGCGTGTGTGTGTGTGTGTGTGCGTGCACAGTCTCCACACGTGTGTGCTCTGCATATGAGCGTGCATGCATGTGTGTGTTATTGTTTTTGCTGCGTTGACTTCACCATTAGCAGTTGAGAGATACAAAGAGTTATCTGAAATAGCCTTTTAGCCGAGGGCACAATCCAACACCCATTATAAAATCATTTTTGGATTGACCTAACGCTGATTTTCACTCATTCATTTGACCAAAAAACAAGGGAAGCAGAGAGGCAGAAAGGCCAGTACAACGTCATGTTATTCTCCTGTCACCCCATGTTCCGTAGCTGTGGTGTTCAGGCAATTGCAGCAATTCAATCACCAGCTAACCAAAGCAATCCAATCACACCACACCAGCTAGCCACAATCATTCAAAACTAAATCAACAGCAAGGCTGCATTTCATTTCATGTTGAAAAGCCGTTTGAAAATCCACCTCTGATTACCATATCAATCATAGGACCTTGTTCCTGCTATCTCGCCTAAGTTCGCTTGGGTTTGTGTTAATGGTATTGTATTCTTGGCGACGCCTCCCTTTCAACCTAGTCTTGGTGAGGGGGTGGGTGGACTACTGTCTGCTGTACATATCAAGTTATGTTCTTTACTGACATGACATGTGAAGGACAATACGTCTTCGGAAATGGAGAGAAATACGTTTTAGTTCAGCAACCAATATGATATGATGAAAGAACTGAGCTTCCACTGTGAGGAAGAAAGAACTCCAACAAGAGGTTTCGCAATCCAAGCAACAACAATTCTAATGGCCTGTTAGTGTTGTTATTAGTAGTACTGCAGTGCAGCGTTCTTTCTCCAACTGTCCATGACATCTTAGAGGCCGTTGTCGTTCTTCCTGTTAGCGAAGCAACGCCTTGGCCTTGAGTGTGTGGTAGAGATACTATGTGATGCAAAGATGAATGTGTGTCCCCTCAGTAGGACAGGCAGGTGATGAGATTTACATCATTAAAGAGCCAGAGGGGAGAATGAATTAACCCAACACACACTGACTGGTCATAAATCACCGTCTACACGTCAGTCACTCTAAAAATACACAGACACCTATACCCAGAAGAGTCTTTTAGTTTCATAGGGACGCTGTCATGTAGGTTTATGGTTTAAATCAGTTATAAGCAGACCCAATAAAGTAGTCACCAATATTGTGAAGGGAAATAACAATATAGTCTATTCTACCATGGAGTAGACAGTTTCAGTTTAAAATGAAACAGCACATTAAAACACATCTCAATCCCATTATAACAACAGGCCAATGCTGGCTAATTCATCCCATTTAGATGCATTAGATTTAAGAGCCTCTCTATTAAATAGAGTTTTATGAAGTATTTTTTCCCTGCTTTGTATGGCTGTGGAGGGGTTGCTGGTAAGCACCTGGCACCAGTTCAGCAATAGGCTGAAGTCAGAGAGGCTGGATACTTAGAAATACAATTACTAGAACCGAACATTCCCATTCAAGTCAAACTGTCGTGGTCCGAAGGGCTTTAATATAACCACTCTAGTTAGTATAATTCTATGCATCTAGCCTCTCGTTCTCTCTTTATTGTAATTACTGGAAATATAATTACTACAATTACCATAGTAATAGTAATTAATAGAATTACTAGAACAGACATTACCATGCAAGTCAAATTGCTATGGTCTGAGAGGCCCGTTCTAGAAATTATATTTCTACGGCTGGATGGATGCTGGAGGAGGTCCAGCAGGCAGCGTCCAACGTTGATGATGTCAGGACGATTGCTGCCAGACGGAAAATCAATAGAGGTCACTGGTGTCTGTTAAACAAGCTTGGATTCTACTAGCCACATATCTGTCTCTGTCTTGCTGTACATTGTACAACACTGTTAGCTGCTACTTGTTTTAACTTTCAATTTGACTTTCTCCAAACGTACATTTCCACTTAGTTGATTGGAGGAGAGAAATACAGATATCACTATAATTAATCACAATATGACTGCAAGGCTACGGCTAACCATATTTATTCGCTTTTCTTCTTACCGTTATAAAGTTGACCACACATGGGCTTTTCTCACCGGTATTTTCCTTACCTCTCTACTGCCTCTTGATGAAGATGTACTGCAGTACAGAGTAGTATACTGATAATGTAACTAACAAGTGTGAGTTTGTTAACCTTTTGACCATGGCTTATCAGCAGAATAATAGCAGCAGCGAGACAGAGTAATAACAGCTGGAAAACAGTAATAGCAGAAGGGAGACAGAGTAATAGTAGCAGGGAGGCAGAGTAATAACAGCTGGAAAACAGTAATAGCAGCGGGGAGCCAGAGTAATAGTAGCAGGGAGCCAGAGTAATAGTAGCAGGGAGGCAGAGTAATAGTAGCAGGGAGGCAGAGTAATAACAGCTGGAAAACAGTAATAGCAGCGGGGAGCCAGAGTAATAGTAGCAGGGAGGCAGAGTAATAGTAGCAGGGAGACAGAGTAATAACAGCTGGAAAACAGTAATAGCAGAAGGGAGACAGAGTAATAGTAGCAGGGAGGCAGAATAACAACAGCAGGGAGACAGAGTAATAGCAGCAGGGAGACCGAGTAGTAGCAGCAGAGAGACAGAGTAATAACAGCTGGAAAACAGTAATAGCAGCGGGGAGCCAGAGTAATAGTAGCAGGGAGGCAGAATAACAACAGCAGGGAGGCAAAGTAATAGCAGCAGCGAGACAGAGTAATAAAAGCTGGAAAACAGTAATAGCAGCAGAGAGACAGAGTAATAACAGCAGGCAGACAGAGAAGTAGCAGCAGAGAGACAGAGTAATAACAGTAGGGAGACAGAGTAATAGCAGCAGGGAGACAGAGTAATAACAGTAGGGAGACAGAGTAATAACAGTAGGGAGACAGAGTAGTAGCAGCAGGGAGACAGAGTAATAACAGCAGGGAGGCAAAGTAACAGCAGAAGGGAGAAAAATGTATAACAACAGGGAGACAGAGTAATAGCAGCAGAGAGACAGAGTAGTAGCAGCAGGAAGACAGAGTAGTAGCAGCAGAGAGACAGAGTAATATCAGCATGGAGGTAATAACAGTAGGGAGAAAGTAGTAGCAGCAGGGAGACAGAGAACAAAGTAATAACAGCAGAAGGGAGAAAAATGTATAACAACAGGGAGACAGAGTAATAGCAGCAGAGAGACAGAGTAGTAGCAGCAGGAAGACAGAGTAGTAGCAGCAGAGAGACAGAGTAATATCAGCATGGAGGCAAAGTAATAGCAGCAAGAGAACAAAGTAATAACAGCAGGGAGAAAAATGTATAACAGCAGGGAGACAGAATAGCAGCAGCAGAGAGAACAAGTAATAACCGCAGGCCGACAGAGTAATAACGGCATGGATACAGAGTAGTAGCAGCATAGAGACAGAGTAGTAGCAGTAGGGAGACAGAGTAATAACAGCAGAGGCATAGTAATAACAGCAGGGTGCCAGAGTAATAGCAGTAGGGAGACATAGTAATAACAGCAGGGAGACAGAGTAATAGCAGCAGTGAGACATAGTAATAGCAGCAGGGAGACAGAGTAATAGCAGCAGTGAGACATAGTAATAGCAGCAGGGAGACAGAGTAATAACAGCAGGGAGACAGAGTAGTAGCAGCAGTGAGACATAGTAATAGCAGTAAGGAGGCATAGTAATAGCAGCAGGGAGACATAGTAGTAGCAGCAGTGAGGCATAGTAATAGCAGGAGGGAGGCATAGTAATAGCAGGAGGGAGCAATAGTAATAGCAGTAGGGAGGCAGAGTAATAGCAACAGGGAGACAGAGTTGTAGCAGCAGGGAGACAGAGTTGTAGCAGCAGGGAGACAGAGTAATAGCAACAGGGAGACAGAGTTGTAGCAGCAGGGAGACAGAGTAATAATAGCAGGGAGACAGAGTAATAGCAGCAGTGAGACATAGTAATAGCAGCAGGGAGACAGAGTAGTAGCAGCAGTGAGACATAGTAATAGCAGTAAGGAGGCATAGTAATAGCAGCAGGGAGACATAGTAGTAGCAGCAGTGAGGCATAGTAATAGCAGGAGGGAGGCATAGTAATAGCAGGAGGGAGACATAGTAGTAGCAGCAGTGAGACATAGTAATAGCAGTAAGGAGGCATAGTAATAGCAGCAGGGAGACATAGTAGTAGCAGCAGTGAGGCATAGTAATAGCAGGAGGGAGGCATAGTAATAGCAGGAGGGAGCAATAGTAATAGAAGTAGGGAGGCAGAGTAATAACAGCAGCGAGACAGAGTAATAGCAACAGGGAGACAGAGTTGTAGCAGCAGGGAGACAGAGTTGTAGCAGCAGGGAGACAGGGTAATAACAGCAGGGAGACAGAGTAATAGCAGCAGGGAGACAGAGTTGTAGCAGCAGGGAGAGAGAGTAATAGCAGCAGGGAGACAGAGTTGTAGCAGCAGGGAGACAGAGTAGTAGCAGCAGGGAGACAGAGTAATAACAGCAGGGAGAGAGAGTAATAGCAGCAGGGAGACAGAGTTGTAGCAGCAGGGAGACAGAGTAGTAGCAGCAGGGAGACAGAGTAATAACAGCAGGGAGACGGAGTAATAGCAGCAGGGAGACAGAGTTGTAGCAGCAGGGAGAGAGAGTAATAGCAGCAGGGAGACAGAGTAGTAGCAGCAGGGAGACAGAGTAATAACAGCAGGGAGACAGAGTAATAGCAGCAGGGAGACAGAGTTGTAGCAGCAGGGAGAGAGAGTAATAACAGCAGGGAGACAGAGTAATAGCAGCAGGGAGGCAGAGTTGTAGCAGCAGGGAGACAGAGTAATAACAGCAGGGAGACAGAGTAATAACAGCAGGGAGACAGAGTAATAACAGCAGGGAGACAGAGTAATAGCAGCAGGGAGACAGAGTTGTAGCAGCAGGGAGAGAGAGTAATAGCAGCAGGGAGACAGAGTTGTAGCAGCAGGGAGACAGAGTAGTAGCAGCAGGGAGACAGAGTAATAACAGCAGGGAGAGAGAGTAATAGCAGCAGGGAGACAGAGTTGTAGCAGCAGGGAGACAGAGTAATAGCAGCAGGGAGACAGAGTTGTAGCAGCAGGGAGACAGAGTAATAGCAGCAGGGAGACAGAGTTGTAGCAGCAGGGAGACAGAGTAATAGCAGCAGGGAGACAGAGTTGTAGCAGCAGGGAGACAGAGTAATAGCAGCAGGGAGACAGAGTTGTAGCAGCAGGGAGACAGAGTTGTAGCAGCAGGGAGAGAGAGTAATAACAGCAGGGAGACAGAGTAATAGCAGCAGGGAGGCAGAGTTGTAGCAGCAGGGAGACAGAGTAATAACAGCAGGGAGACAGAGTAATAGCAGCAGGGAGACAGAGTTGTAGCAGCAGGGAGACAGAGTTGTAGCAGCAGGGAGACAGGGTAATAACAGCAGGGAGACAGAGTAATAGCAGCAGGGAGACAGAGTTGTAGCAGCAGGGAGACAGAGTAGTAGCAGCAGGGAGACAGAGTAATAACAGCAGGGAGACAGAGTAATAACAGCAGGGAGACAGAGTAATAGCAGCAGGGAGACAGAGTTGTAGCAGCAGGGAGAGAGAGTAATAGCAGCAGGGAGACAGAGTTGTAGCAGCAGGGAGACAGAGTAGTAGCAGCAGGGAGACAGAGTAATAACAGCAGGGAGAGAGAGTAATAGCAGCAGGGAGACAGAGTTGTAGCAGCAGGGAGACAGAGTAGTAGCAGCAGGGAGACAGAGTAATAACAGCAGGGAGAGAGAGTAATAGCAGCAGGGAGACAGAGTTGTAGCAGCAGGGAGACAGAGTAGTAGCAGCAGGGAGACAGAGTAATAACAGCAGGGAGACAGAGTAATAGCAGCAGGGAGACAGAGTTGTAGCAGCAGGGAGAGAGAGTAATAGCAGCAGGGAGACAGAGTAGTAGCAGCAGGGAGACAGAGTAATAACAGCAGGGAGACAGAGTAATAGCAGCAGGGAGACAGAGTTGTAGCAGCAGGGAGAGAGAGTAATAACAGCAGGGAGAGAGAGTAATAGCAGCAGGGAGGCAGAGTTGTAGCAGCAGGGAGACAGAGTAATAACATCAGGGAGACAGAGTAATAGCAGCAGGGAGACAGAGTAATAGCAGCAGGGAGACAGAGTTGTAGCAGCAGGGAGACAGGGTAATAACAGCAGGGAGACAGAGTTGTAGCAGCAGGGAGACAGAGTTGTAGCAGCAGGGAGACAGAGTAGTAGCAGCAGGGAGACAGAGTAATAGCAGCAGGGAGACAGAGTTGTAGCAGCAGGGAGAGAGAGTAATAGCAGCAGGGAGACAGAGTTGTAGCAGCAGGGAGACAGAGTAGTAGCAGCAGGGAGACAGAGTAATAACAGCAGGGAGAGAGAGTAATAGCAGCAGGGAGACAGAGTTGTAGCAGCAGGGAGACAGAGTAATAGCAGCAGGGAGACAGAGTTGTAGCAGCAGGGAGACAGAGTAATAGCAGCAGGGAGACAGAGTTGTAGCAGCAGGGAGACAGAGTAATAGCAGCAGGGAGACAGAGTTGTAGCAGCAGGGAGACAGAGTAATAGCAGCAGGGAGACAGAGTTGTAGCAGCAGGGAGACAGAGTTGTAGCAGCAGGGAGAGAGAGTAATAACAGCAGGGAGACAGAGTAATAGCAGCAGGGAGACAGAGTAATAGCAGCAGGGAGACAGAGTAATAGCAGCAGGGAGACAGAGTTGTAGCAGCAGGGAGACAGGGTAATAACAGCAGGGAGACAGAGTTGTAGCAGCAGGGAGACAGAGTTGTAGCAGCAGGGAGACAGAGTAGTAGCAGCAGGGAGACAGAGTAATAACAGCAGGGAGACAGAGTAATAACAGCAGGGAGACAGAGTAATAGCAGCAGGGAGACAGAGTTGTAGCAGCAGGGAGAGAGAGTAATAGCAGCAGGGAGACAGAGTTGTAGCAGCAGGGAGACAGAGTAGTAGCAGCAGGGAGACAGAGTAATAACAGCAGGGAGAGAGAGTATAGCAGCAGGGAGACAGAGTTGTAGCAGCAGGGAGACAGAGTTAGCAGCAGGGAGACAGAGTAATAACAGCAGGAGACAGAGTAATAGCAGCAGGGAGACAGAGTTGTAGCAGCAGGGAGACAGAGTTGTAGCAGCAGGGAGACAGAGTTGTAGCAGCAGGGAGACAGAGTAATAGCAGCAGGGAGACAGAGTAATAGCAGCAGGGAGACAGAGTTGTAGCAGCAGGGAGACAGAGTAATAGCAGCAGGGAGACAGAGTTGTAGCAGCAGGGAGACAGAGTAATAGCAGCAGGGAGACAGAGTTGTAGCTGCAGGGAGACAGAGTTGTAGCAGCAGGGAGAGAGAGTAATAACAGCAGGGAGACAGAGTAATAGCAGCAGGGAGGCAGAGTTGTAGCAGCAGGGAGACAGAGTAATAACAGCAGGGAGACAGAGTAATAACAGCAGGGAGACAGAGTAATAGCAGCAGGGAGACAGAGTTGTAGCAGCAGGGAGACAGGGTAATAACAGCAGGGAGACAGAGTAATAGCAGCAGGGAGACAGAGTTGTAGCAGCAGGGAGACAGAGTAGTAGCAGCAGGGAGACAGAGTAATAACAGCAGGGAGACAGAGTAATAACAGCAGGGAGACAGTGTAATAGCAGCAGGGAGACAGAGTTGTAGCAGCAGGGAGAGAGAGTAATAGCAGCAGGGAGACAGAGTTGTAGCAGCAGGGAGACAGAGTAGTAGCAGCAGGGAGACAGAGTAATAACAGCAGGGAGAGAGAGTAATAGCAGCAGGGAGACAGAGTTGTAGCAGCAGGGAGACAGAGTAGTAGCAGCAGGGAGACAGAGTAATAACAGCAGGGAGAGAGAGTAATAGCAGCAGGGAGACAGAGTTGTAGCAGCAGGGAGACAGAGTAATAGCAGCAGGGAGACAGAGTAGTAGCAGCAGGGAGACAGAGTAATAACAGCAGGGAGGCAGAGTTGTAGCAGCAGGGAGACAGAGTAATAACAGCAGGGAGACAGAGTAATAACAGCAGGGAGACAGAGTAATAGCAGCAGGGAGACAGAGTTGTAGCAGCAGGGAGACAGGGTAATAACAGCAGGGAGACAGAGTAATAGCAGCAGGGAGACAGAGTTGTAGCAGCAGGGAGACAGAGTTGTAGCAGCAGGGAGACAGGGTAATAGTAGCAGGGAGACAGAGTAATAACAGCAGGGAGACAGAGTTGTAGCAGCAGGGAGACAGGGTAATAACAGCAGGGAGACAGAGTTGTAGCAGCAGGGAGACAGAGTTGTAGCAGCAGGGAGACAGAGTTGTAGCAGCAGGGAGACAGGGTAATAACAGCAGGGAGACAGAGTAATAGCAGCAGGGAGACAGAGTTGTAGCAGCAGGGAGACAGAGTTGTAGCAGCAGGGAGACAGGGTAATAGTAGCAGGGAGACAGAGTAATAACAGCAGGGAGACAGAGTTGTAGCAGCAGGGAGACAGGGTAATAACAGCAGGGAGACAGAGTTGTAGCAGCAGGGAGACAGAGTTGTAGCAGCAGGGAGACAGAGTAATAGCAGCAGGGAGACAGAGTTGTAGCAGCAGGGAGACAGAGTTGTAGCAGCAGGGAGACAGAGTTGTAGCAGCAGGGAGACAGAGTAATAGCAGCAGGGAGACAGAGTTGTAGCAGCAGGGAGACAGAGTAATAGCAGCAGGGAGACAGAGTTGTAGCAGCAGGGAGACAGAGTTGTAGCAGCAGGGAGACAGAGTTGTAGCAGCAGGGAGACAGAGTTGTAGCAGCAGGGAGACAGAGTTAATAGCAGCAGGGAGACAGAGTTGTAGCAGCAGGAGACAGAGTTGTAGCAGCAGGGAGACAGAGTTGTAGCAGCAGGGAGACAGAGTTGTAGCAGCAGGGAGACAGAGTTGTAGCAGCAGGGAGACAGAGTAATAGCAGCAGGGAGACAGAGTTGTAGCAGCAGGGAGAGAGTAATAACAGCAGGGAGAGAGAGTAATAGCAGCAGGGAGGCAGAGTTGTAGCAGCAGGGAGACAGAGTAATAACAGCAGGGAGACAGAGTAATAGCAGCAGGGAGACAGAGTAATAGCAGCAGGGAGACAGAGTTGTAGCAGCAGGGAGACAGGTTGTAGCAGCAGGGAGACAGAGTTGTAGCAGCAGGAGACAGAGTAATAGCAGCAGGGAGACAGAGTAGTAGCAGCAGGGAGACAGAGTAATAACAGCAGGGAGACAGAGTAATAACAGCAGGGAGACAGAGTAATAGCAGCAGGAGACAGAGTTGTAGCAGCAGGGAGACAGAGTAATAGCAGCAGGGAGACAGAGTTGTAGCAGCAGGGAGACAGAGTAGTAGCAGCAGGAGACAGAGTAATAACAGCAGGGGAGACAGAGTAATAGCAGCAGGGAGACAGAGTTGTAGCAGCAGGGAGACAGAGTTGTAGCAGCAGGGAGACAGAGTAATAACAGCAGGGAGAGAGAGTAGTAGCAGCAGGGAGACAGAGTAATAACAGCAGGGAGACAGAGTAATAACAGCAGGGAGACAGAGTAATAGCAGCAGGGAGACAGAGTTGTAGCAGCAGGGAGAGAGAGTAATAGCAGCAGGGAGACAGAGTTGTAGCAGCAGGGAGACAGAGTAGTAGCAGCAGGGAGACAGAGTAATAACAGCAGGGAGACAGAGTAATAGCAGCAGGGAGACAGAGTTGTAGCAGCAGGGAGACAGAGTAGTAGCAGCAGGGAGACAGAGTAATAACAGCAGGGAGACAGAGTAATAGCAGCAGGGAGACAGAGTTGTAGCAGCAGGGAGACAGAGTAATAGCAGCAGGGAGACAGAGTAGTAGCAGCAGGGAGACAGAGTAATAACAGCAGGGAGACAGAGTAATAGCAGCAGGGAGACAGAGTTGTAGCAGCAGGGAGAGAGAGTAATAACAGCAGGGAGACAGAGTAATAGCAGCAGGGAGGCAGAGTTGTAGCAGCAGGGAGACAGAGTAATAACAGCAGGAGACAGAGTAATAACAGCAGGGAGACAGAGTAATAGCAGCAGGGAGACAGAGTTGTAGCAGCAGGGAGACAGGGTAATAACAGCAGGAGACAGAGTTGTAGCAGCAGGGAGACAGAGTTGTAGCAGCAGGGAGACAGAGTTGTAGCAGCAGGAGACAGGTAATAACAGCAGGGAGACAGAGTAATAGCAGAGGGAGACAGAGTTGTAGCAGCAGGGAGACAGAGTTGTAGCAGCAGGAGACAGGGTAATAGTAGCAGGGAGACAGAGTAATAACAGCAGGGAGACAGAGTTGTAGCAGCAGGGAGACAGGGTAATAACAGCAGGGAGACAGAGTTGTAGCAGCAGGGAGACAGAGTTGTAGCAGCAGGGAGACAGAGTAATAGCAGCAGGGAGACAGAGTTGTAGCAGCAGGGAGACAGAGTTGTAGCAGCAGGGAGACAGAGTTGTAGCAGCAGGGAGACAGAGTAATAGCAGCAGGGAGACAGAGTTGTAGCAGCAGGGAGACAGAGTAATAGCAGCAGGGAGACAGAGTTGTAGCAGCAGGGAGACAGAGTAATAGCAGCAGGGAGACAGAGTTGTAGCAGCAGGGAGACAGAGTAATAGCAGCAGGGAGACAGAGTTGTAGCAGCAGGGAGACAGAGTTGTAGCAGCAGGGAGACAGAGTTGTAGCAGCAGGGAGACAGAGTTGTAGCAGCAGGGAGACAGAGTTGTAGCAGCAGGGAGACAGAGTTGTAGCAGCAGGGAGACAGAGTTGTAGCAGCAGGGAGACAGAGTTGTAGCAGCAGGGAGACAGAGTTGTAGCAGCAGGGAGACAGAGTTGTAGCAGCAGGGAGACAGAGTTGTAGCAGCAGGGAGACAGAGTAATAGCAGCAGGGAGACAGAGTTGTAGCAGCAGGGAGAGAGAGTAATAACAGCAGGGAGAGAGAGTAATAGCAGCAGGGAGGCAGAGTTGTAGCAGCAGGGAGACAGAGTAATAACAGCAGGGAGACAGAGTAATAGCAGCAGGGAGACAGAGTAATAGCAGCAGGGAGACAGAGTTGTAGCAGCAGGGAGACAGGGTAATAACAGCAGGGAGACAGAGTTGTAGCAGCAGGGAGACAGAGTTGTAGCAGCAGGGAGACAGAGTAGTAGCAGCAGGGAGACAGAGTAATAACAGCAGGGAGACAGAGTAATAACAGCAGGGAGACAGAGTAATAGCAGCAGGGAGACAGAGTTGTAGCAGCAGGGAGAGAGAGTAATAGCAGCAGGGAGACAGAGTTGTAGCAGCAGGGAGACAGAGTAGTAGCAGCAGGGAGACAGAGTAATAACAGCAGGGAGAGAGAGTAATAGCAGCAGGGAGACAGAGTTGTAGCAGCAGGGAGACAGAGTTGTAGCAGCAGGGAGACAGAGTAATAACAGCAGGGAGAGAGAGTAATAGCAGCAGGGAGACAGAGTTGTAGCAGCAGGGAGACAGAGTTGTAGCAGCAGGGAGACAGAGTTGTAGCAGCAGGGAGACAGAGTAATAGCAGCAGGGAGACAGAGTAATAGCAGCAGGGAGACAGAGTTGTAGCAGCAGGGAGAGAGTAATAGCAGCAGGGAGACAGAGTTGTAGCAGCAGGGAGACAGAGTAGTAGCAGCAGGGAGACAGAGTAATAACAGCAGGGAGAGAGAGTAATAGCAGCAGGGAGACAGAGTTGTAGCAGCAGGGAGACAGAGTTGTAGCAGCAGGGAGACAGAGTAATAACAGCAGGAGAGAGAGTAATAGCAGCAGGGAGACAGAGTTGTAGCAGCAGGGAGACAGAGTTGTAGCAGCAGGGAGACAGAGTTGTAGCAGCAGGGAGACAGAGTAATAGCAGCAGGGAGACAGAGTAATAGCAGCAGGGAGACAGAGTTGTAGCAGCAGGGAGACAGAGTAATAGCAGCAGGGAGACAGAGTTGTAGCAGCAGGGAGACAGAGTTGTAGCAGCAGGGAGACAGAGTAATAACAGCAGGGAGACAGAGTAATAACAGCAGGGAGACAGAGTAATAGCAGCAGGGAGACAGAGTTGTAGCAGCAGGGAGACAGGGTAATAACAGCAGGGAGACAGAGTAATAGCAGCAGGGAGACAGAGTTGTAGCAGCAGGGAGACAGAGTAGTAGCAGCAGGAGACAGAGTAATAACAGCAGGGAGACAGAGTAATAACAGCAGGGAGACAGAGTAATAGCAGCAGGAGACAGAGTTGTAGCAGCAGGAGAGAGAGTAATAGCAGCAGGGAGACAGAGTTGTAGCAGCAGGGAGACAGAGTAGTAGCAGCAGGAGACAGAGTAATAACAGCAGGAGAGAGAGTAATAGCAGCAGGGAGACAGAGTTGTAGCAGCAGGGAGACAGAGTAGTAGCAGCAGGAGACAGAGTAATAACAGCAGGGAGACAGAGTAATAGCAGCAGGGAGACAGAGTTGTAGCAGCAGGGAGACAGAGTAATAGCAGCAGGGAGACAGAGTAGTAGCAGCAGGGAGACAGAGTAATAACAGCAGGGAGACAGAGTAATAGCAGCAGGGAGACAGAGTTGTAGCAGCAGGGAGAGAGAGTAATAACAGCAGGGAGACAGAGTAATAGCAGCAGGGAGGCAGAGTTGTAGCAGCAGGGAGACAGAGTAATAACAGCAGGGAGACAGAGTAATAACAGCAGGGAGACAGAGTAATAGCAGCAGGGAGACAGAGTTGTAGCAGCAGGGAGACAGGGTAATAACAGCAGGGAGACAGAGTTGTAGCAGCAGGGAGACAGAGTTGTAGCAGCAGGGAGACAGAGTAATAGCAGCAGGGAGACAGAGTTGTAGCAGCAGGGAGACAGAGTTGTAGCAGCAGGGAGACAGGGTAATAACAGCAGGGAGACAGAGTAATAGCAGCAGGGAGACAGAGTTGTAGCAGCAGGGAGACAGAGTTGTAGCAGCAGGGAGACAGGGTAATAGTAGCAGGGAGACAGAGTAATAACAGCAGGAGACAGAGTTGTAGCAGCAGGGAGACAGGGTAATAACAGCAGGGAGACAGAGTTTAGCAGCAGGGAGACAGAGTTGTAGCAGCAGGGAGACAGAGTAATAGCAGCAGGAGACAGAGTTGTAGCAGCAGGGAGACAGAGTTGTAGCAGCAGGAGACAGAGTTGTAGCAGCAGGGAGACAGAGTTAATAGCAGCAGGGAGACAGAGTTGTAGCAGCAGGGAGACAGAGTAATAGCAGCAGGGAGACAGAGTTGTAGCAGCAGGGAGACAGAGTAATAGCAGCAGGGAGACAGAGTTGTAGCAGCAGGGAGACAGAGTAATAGCAGCAGGGAGACAGAGTTGTAGCAGCAGGGAGACAGAGTTGTAGCAGCAGGGAGACAGAGTTGTAGCAGCAGGGAGACAGAGTTGTAGCAGCAGGGAGACAGAGTTGTAGCAGCAGGGAGACAGAGTTGTAGCAGCAGGGAGACAGAGTTGTAGCAGCAGGGAGACAGAGTTGTAGCAGCAGGGAGACAGAGTTGTAGCAGCAGGGAGACAGAGTTGTAGCAGCAGGGAAACAGAGTTGTAGCAGCAGGGAGACAGAGTTGTAGCAGCAGGGAGACAGGGTAATAACAGCAGGGAAATAATAGCAATAAATCATGACGTGGCCCTTTCTGGGTTTAGATCATGGCTTCCCCCTCACTCACTCTCTCTGTTATCTCAGGCCATACATTTTTGGCAAAGACTCTCTCCGCCTGGTAATGCAGAGAGAGATACACAGAGAGAACAAAAGATTTCACGTGGCAAACTCCTAAATCCCTCAAATGTGAATTTGAAACAAAATGTCCACTTGTGAGAAGGTGGGAATGGTCCATATTTGTATTTATTTTTTATTTTACCTTTATTTAACTAGGCAAGTCAGGTAATTAAGAACAAATTCTTATTTTCAATGACGGCCGAGGAACAGTGGGTTAACTGCCTGTTCAGGGGCAGAAGGACAGATTTGTACCTTGTCAGCTCGGGGGTTTGAACTTGCAACCTTCCGGTTACTAGTCCAACACTCTAAACACTAGGCTACCCTGCCGCCCCCATAGACACTTAAGGGACAGGTATGACGAGTGTGTTTCTTCTGGTGACCTCAGAGAGGACAGGAAGCATACTACTGTTATGAGAAGAGAAAAAACTCCTGAGGAAATCCTCTTCAGACCACGCATACCTCGGTGTCAACTGAGGTGGAACAGGTTTGAGTACCAAGACTGAGCGAACCCACAGCGTGAGCTGTGATTGCGAATAGTTTAGACTAAGCAAAGCTGTGATTGTGAATAATTATTGAATTCCTGGAAATGGTTAAACTCTGAGACTATCAATCCCGACAGAATAAGAGCAAATCTTAGATACCAATCACTAGTCTGCAGCTAGAAATTATGTACACCTGGGATGCTATTACCAACAACCACCGAAACATCTTTTCTATGAGAACGTTTCTGAATGGTACTCTGAAGTATCCATTCTAAGCATGAAAGGCTTTGATCTTCAGAGAAGCAGAGAGAGAGCGAAAGAGAGGTGGATGAACTGACTCTCCAGCAGACGGACCGGATTCCAACAGAAAAGATCACGACACATATATATATAAATATATATATATTGATTGCAATTATTCCCGAATGAGTGAGCATTCATGTGCATAGGATTAGCCTTTCAATGAATAGAATTATAGTAGTAATGTGTGTAGTGATCTCTCTGGTCTTTCCCGCTCTCGCTCAGTCCACACCCACTTCCCTTTGTCCACCAAGCCGTCATATCGGATTAGCCCACTAGGGAATCTTCCCTATCCTTGTAAGTAACGTATATCTACTGCTGTTTGTTTATGCATTTATCTGGTTTATTTAGTTGGTTAGTAAATAAATTATTAAGCCAATCGGTATATTGATGGTTCAAAGTAAAGGCTGGGCTAATGCAGATAACCAACCATTTATTATTATTATTATTATAATTTACAATGTTTGGAATTAGACTGACTTGAGGTAAATAATAATTCATTAATAAGAAGACTAATTGATCAGATATTAAAATATCTGAAGAGTTACATTAGGAAATTATAACTTTGTAATCTGAAGATTTTCCTTGGTGCCACGACTTCCTAGTTAATTACATTTACATGATTAGTTTAATCACGTAATAATAAGAGAATAGATTTGATTAAATAACAGTATTCATGATGCCAAAGACACAACAACAGCAAGGACACACAGTAACAACAGCATAGAGACTGAGTAATAACAGGCAGACAGTAATATTTGCAGGGAGACAGAGTAATAGCAGCAGGGAGACACAGTAACAACAGCATAGAGACTGAGTAATAACAGGCAGACAGTAATATTTGCAGGGAGACAGAGTAATAGAAGCAGGGAGACACAGTAACAACAGCATAGAGACTGAGTAATAACAGGCAGACAGTAATATTTGCAGGGAGACAGAGTAATAGCAGCAGGGAGACACAGTAACAACAGCATAGAGACTGAGTAATAACAGGCAGACAGTAATATTTGCAGGGAGACAGAGTAATAGCAGCAGGGAATCAGAGTAATAGAAGCAAGAAGCCATATCAGTAGCAGCAGGGAGACAAAGTAATAGCAGCAGGGAGACAAAGTTTAACTTCAAGGACTCAGAGTAATAACAGCAGGCAGATAGTGTAGTAACAGCAGGGAAGCAAAGTAATAACAGCCTGGAGCCACGTTAATAACAGCAAGGAGACAAAGTGATAACAGCAGGGAGTCAGAGTGATAACAGCAGGGAGAGAGAGTGATAACAGCAGGGAGCCAGAGTGATAACAGCAGGGAGTCAGAGTGATAACAGCAGGGAGTCAGAGTGATAACAGCAGGGAGTCAGAGTGATAACAGCAGGGAGAGAGAGTGATAACAGCAGGGAGACAGAGTGATAACAGCAGGGAGTCAGAGTGATAACAGCAGGGAGTCAGAGTGATAACAGCAGGGAGACAGAGTGATAACAGCAGGGAGTCAGAGTGATAACAGCAGGGAGTCAGAGTGATAACAGCAGGGAGAGAGAGTGATAACAGCAGGGAGACAGAGTGATAACAGCAGGGAGCCAGAGTGATAACAGCAGGGAGACAGAGTAATAGTAGCAGGGAAACAAATTAATATATGCAGTGAGAAATTAATAACATTAGGCAGACAGAATAATAACAGCAGTCATACAGAGTAATAACAGCAGGGAGAGAGTAATAACAGCAATAAATCAGAGTAATTATAGCGGGGTGCGTACTGGTGGCAGAGAAGTCAGGCGCAGGAGAGCGAAAACTGATTTACAGCGGTGTAGTTTAATAAACATAAAAACCACCATAAACAGAACGATCGATGAATGGGTCAAACAAAACCCGGTATCCACCAGCATAACATATACAAGCACTACAAGAAACAATTCTGGACAAGGACATGGGGGGAACAGAGGGTTAAATACACAAGATTGAATTGATGGAATTGAAACCAGGTGTGAGGGAAGACAAGACAAGACCAATGGAAAATGAAAAGTGGATCGGCGATGGCTAGAAGACCGGTGAAGTCGACCGCCGAAAGCCGCCCGAACTAGGAGAGGGACCGACTTCCGCGGAAGACGTGACAGTAATAGTAGCAGGGAGCCAGAGTAATAGTAGCAAGGAGCCAGAGTAATAGCAGCATGGAGACAGAGTTATAGCAGCATGGAGACAGAGTAATAACAGCAGGGAGACAGAGTAATAGCAGCAGGGAGACAGAGTAATAGCAGCAGGGAGACAGAGTAATAGCAGCATGGAGACAGAGTAATAGCAGCATGGAGACAGAGTAATAGCAGCAGGAGACAGAGTAATAGCAGCATGGAGACAGAGTTATAGCATGGAGACATGGAGACAAAGTAATAACAGCAGGGAGACAAAGTAATAGCAGCATGGAGACAGAGTAATGGAGCAGCATGGAGACAGAGTAATAGCAGCATGGAGACAGAGTAATAGCAGCATGGAGACAGAGTAATAGCAGCAGGGAGACAGAGTAATAGCAGCATGGAGACAAGTAATAGCAGCATGGAGAACAAGTAATAGCAGCATGGAGACAGAGTAATAGCAGCATGGAGACAGAGTAATAGCAGCAGGGAGACAGAGTAATAGCAGCAGGGAGACAGAGTAATAGCAGCATGGAGACAGAGTAATAGCAGCATGGAGACAGAGTAATAGCAGCAGGGAGACAGAGTAATAGCAGCATGGAGACAGAGTAATAGCAGCATGGAGACAGAGTAATAGCAGCATGGAGACAGAGTAATAGCAGCAGGGAGACAGAGTAATAGCAGCAGGGAGACAGAGTAATAGCAGCATGGAGACAGAGTAATAGCAGCATGGAGACAGAGTAATAGCAGCATGGAGACAGAGTAATAGCAGCATGGAGACAGAGTAATAGCAGCAGGGAGACAGAGTAATAGCAGCAGGGAGACAGAGTAATAGCATTAATAATGAAATCTGACTCAATATATTCTGCCGCTCCACTCCGCTTGGCATTCAACACACACATTCTCCGGATGTGACACTTTTCGGAATAAATTAATCATTCCAGCTGTTATTTACATTCCATATATCAGAGTTGTTTAAATGAAATTGTTCTCATAAATCTCCGTTTTAATATTGGATCCTGTCCAGTTCGGGACAGAGTAATATTTGATAACCACCTCCTCCTCTCTCTCCCTTTAACTCACCCCTCCTCCCTCTCCTCTCTTGCTTCACCTCACACCCCTTCTCATGTCTTCATCCACCTGACCCCGCCATAACTTCAGCTGGCTGTCTGGAGGATAACTAGCCACTCTTGTCATCTTTGTTTTGGTTGGCATTGCTCTGATACTCTTATCCGGCCAACCTTTTATGCGATAGTGGCTATTTCTTTCATGAGAGGCTCACTTTACAAATGCCTCCGTTGATAATGTTGGAAACTAAACACATCTAAATAACCTCAGAGGGAAACACTATAAATGTAAATTGGGCCAGATGCAAATATGTACTCTACCCTACCATCACCATTTAAATTTTAAAAAAGCGTACTCTGTCTTTTTCTTAATTGGAAAAGAGATCATGGCCTGGGCTGCTTCTATTAAATTGGTTGGAATCAAAAAAAGGGCTGTTGGGGGTGGTGGAGAACATGAAAGCAGAGAGCACCTTTATTTCTTCTTCGTCTGCTGTTGCTGGAGCTGTAGAGTCACTGTTTTGTGCTCTAGACAGGCAGACTTAGGATGCAGCGCCCATCCGTTCCATATTATATTGTGAGCATTATGATATACATTGGAATTATATTGTGCAGTTGAGTTCTTAGGGAACAATCCTGCATCTTCGTCTGCATCTAATTTCAGCAGCAAGCAAACCTTGTCCTTAATATGTGCAATTAAAATGACTTCAAATGTTGAACAATCCTTTCATGCTAATGCAGGATAAAGAGTTGAAGACGATTGTAAACCTATTAAGGGGATCATCTGATCATGATTTCTTTGTCTCTTTGATTTTCAAGTTGCCCTGTTTTCATGAGGTTAATTTTCTGTGTTTGATATCATTTTGTACACAGACCACATCACATAACTGACTCAGACCTTGTGGAATGACAAACAAAGCCAATGCCAAGCCGATGAAGAAAACAGATATACATGTGTTCTGATAAGAGGTGCATTTCACAGGCATATCACTGTCTGACAATACCATTCCTCCATTGGGATGACTCTTCCCATGACCTGGAAGTCTGGCATGGACCTCCAGCTATCCTCCAGCTACCCCACGTTCCCACAGCACAGACAGGTAATTAGAGACAACAGCCTCTTTTCGTTCTGTGGATGTCTGAGGCAGGAAGAGCTGTGGCTGAGCGAAGCCAAGACTGAGGAAGGGAGGGATGAAGGGAGGTAGGGATGGTTGGAAGGGAGTGATGGTTGGGAGGGACAGAGGGAGGGATGGTTTGGAGGGAGAGATGGTTTGGAGGGAGGGGGGGATGGTTTGGAGGGGGGATGGTTGGGAGGGAGGGAGTGATGGTTTGGAGGGAGGGATGGGTTGGAGGGAGGGAGGGATGGTTGGGAGGGAGGAGGGAGTGATGGCTGGGAGGGAGGGAGGATGGTTGGGAGGGAGGGATGGTTGGGAGGGAGGGAGGGATGGCTGGGACGGAGGGAGGGATGGTTTGGAGGGAGGGAGGATGGTTGGAGGGAGGGATGGTTGGGAGGGAGGGAGGATGGTTGGGAGGGAGGGAGGGTTGGGAGGGAGGGAGGGAGGATGGTTGGGAGGGAGGGAGGGATGGCTGGGACGGAGGGAGGGATGGTTTGGAGGGAGGGAGGATGATTGGAGGGAGGGATGGTTGGGAGGGAGGGAGGATGGTTGGGAGGGAGGGAGGGAGGGAGGGAGGGAGGGATGGCTGGGACGGAGGGAGGGATGGTTTGGAGGGAGGGAGGATGGTTGGAGGGAGGGATGGTTGGGAGGGAGGGAGGATGGTTGGAGAGAGGGATGGTTGGGAGGGGAGAGGGAGGGAGGGAGGGAGGGAGGGAGGGAGGGAGGGAGGGAGGGGAGGGAGGGAGGGAGGGAGGGAGGGAGGAGGGAGGGAGGGCTGGGAGGGAGGGAGGGAGGGAGGGAGGGTTGGGAGGGAGGGATGGTTGGGACGGAGGGAGGGAGGATGGTTGGAGGGAGGGAGGGAGGATGGTTGGGAGGGAGGGATGGTTGGGAGGGAGGGAGGGATGGCTGGGACAGAGGGAGGGATGGTTTGGAGGGAGGGAGGATGGTTGGAGGGAGGGATGGTTGGGAGGGAGGGAGGATGGTTGGGAGGGAGGGAGGGAGGGATGGCTGGTATGGAGGGAGGGATGGTTTGGAGGGAGGGAGGATGGTTGGAGGGAGGGATGGTTTGGAGGAGGGAGGATGGTTGGGAGGGAGGGATGGTTGGGGGAGGGAGGGAGGGAGGGATGGCTGGGACAGAGGGAGGGATGGTTTGGAGGGAGGGAGGATGGTTGGAGGGAGGGATGGTTGGGAGGGAGGGAGGATGGTTGGGAGGGAGGGAGGGATGGCTGGACGGAGGGGGATGGTTTGGAGGGAGGGGGAGGATGGTTGGAGGGAGGGATGGTTGGGGGAGGGAGGATGGTTGGAGGGAGGGATGGTTGGGAGGGAGGGAGGGAGGGATGGCTGGGACGGAGGGAGGGATGGTTTGGAGGGAGGGAGGATGGTTGGAGGGAGGGATGGTTGGGAGGGAGGGAGGGAGGATGGTTGGAGGGAGGGATGGTTGGGAGGGAGGGAGGGGTGGGAGGGAGGGATGGTTGGGAGGGAGGGATGGCTGGGAGGGAGGGAGGGAGGGATGGTTGGGAGGGAGGGAGGAGGGAGGGAGGGATGGTTGGGAGGGAGGGAGGATGGAGGGAGGGAGGGAGGGAGGATGGTTGGAGGGAGGGAGGGAGGATGGTTGGGAGGGAGGGATGGCTGGAAGGGAGGGAGCCTGCCTGTCAAAACACCATTTCAGGGGATCCCTCCTTCCATTGGACTTTTTATTAAAGGCAGCTGGTTGAGAATGGGAGGGAAGGTTGGTGACTGGTGTGTGGATGTGTGGTTGTTGGACTCTCCCTGAGACACCCTCGTAGAATGGGACCTTTGGTTGGCATATCCCAACTCTCCCTGAGACACCCTCGGAGAATGGGATGGTTTGTTGAGTTGGATATCCCAACTCTTGAGACACCCTCGTAGAATGGGATGGTTTGTTGTTGGCATAGGACTCTCCCTGAGACACCCTCGGAGAATGGGACCTTTTTGTTGTTGTTGGATATCCCAACTCTCCCTGAGACAGAGGAGATGGGACCTTTTGGTTGTTGGAGGGAGGGAACTGGTTGGAGGGAGGGATGTTGTTGTTGCATATCCCAACTCTCCCTGAGATGGTTTGGAGAATGGGATGGTTGTTGTTGCATATGGTTGGGACTCACCCTGAGACACCCTGGGAGAAGGGACCTTTTTGTTGTTGGGATCCCAACTCTCCCTGGGACACCCTGGGAGAATGGGATGGTTTTGTTGGAGGGAGGGATGGTTGGGAGGGCATAGGGAGGATGGTTGGAGACACCCTCGGAGAATGGGTTGGGATATCCCAACTCTCCCTGGGACACCCTGGGAGAATGGGATGGTTGGGAGGGAGGGAGGGATGGCTGGGTTGGAGGGATCCCAAGGGAGACAGGGAGGAATGGGACCTTTTTGGGTTGCAGGGAGGGAGGGAGGGAGGAGGGAGGGGCTGGAAGGATGGACAGCTAGCCTGCCTGTCAAAACACCATTTCATAACCCTCCTTCCATTGGGACCTTTTTGTTAAAGTGCAGCTGCTCCTGAGAATGTCCCTCGGAGAAGCTTTGGTGACTGGTTGTTGTTGTTGCATATCCCAACTCTCCCTGAGACAATTCGTAGAATGGGACCTTTTATTTGTGCATATTTCACTGAGACACCATGGAAATGTTTTTTGTTGTTGTTTCATATCCCAACTCACCCTGAGACACCCTCGGAGAATGGGACCTTTTTGTTGTTGTTGCATATCCCAACTCTCCCTGAGACACCCTCGGAGAATGGGACCTTTTTGTTGTTGTTGCATATCCCAACTCTCCCTGAGACACCCTCGGAGAATGGGACCTTTTTGTTGTTGTTGCATATCCCAACTCTCCCTGAGACACCCTCGGAGAATGGGACCTTTTTGTTGTTGTTGCATATCCCAACTCTCCCTGAGACACCCTCGGAGAATGGGACCTTTTTGTTGTTGTTGCATATCCCAACTCTCCCTGAGACACCCTCGGAGAATGGGACCTTTGTTGTTGTTGCATATCCCAACTCACCCTGAGACACCCTCGGAGAATGGGACCTTTTTGTTGTTGTTGCATATCCCAACTCTCCCTGAGACACCCTCGGAGAATGGGACCTTTTGTTGTTGTTGCATATCCCAACTCTCCCTGAGACACCCTCGTAGAATGGGACCTTTTGTTGTTGTTGCATATCCCAACTCTCCCTGAGACACCCTCGGAGAATGGGACCTTTTTGTTGTTGTTGCATATCCCAACTCTCCCTGAGACACCCTCGGAGAATGGGACCTTTTTGTTGTTGTTGCATATCCCAACTCTCCCTGAGACACCCTCGGAGAATGGGACCTTTTTGTTGTTGTTGCATATCCCAACTCTCCCTGAGACACCCTCGGAGAATGGGACCTTTTTGTTGTTGTTGCATATCCCAACTCACCCTGAGACCCTCGGAGAATGGGACCTTTTTGTTGTTGTTGCATATCCCAACTCTCCCTGAGACACCCTCGGAGAATGGGACCTTTTTGTTGTTGTTGCATATCCCAACTCACCCTGAGACACCCTCGTAGAATGGGACCTTTTTGTTGTTGTTGCATATCCCAACTCTCCCTGAGACACCCTCGTAGAATGGGACCTTTTTGTTGTTGTTGCATATCCCAACTCTCCCTGAGACACCCTCGGAGAATGGGACCTTTTTGTTGTTGTTTCATATCCCAACTCACCCTGAGACACCCTCGGAGAATGGGACCTTTTTGTTGTTGTTGCATATCCCAACTCACCCTGAGACACCCTCAGAGAATGGGACCTTTTTGTTGTTGTTGCATATCCCAACTCTCCCTGAGACCCTCGGAGAATGGGACCTTTTTGTTGTTGTTGCATATCCCAACTCTCCCTGAGACCCTCGGAGAATGGGACCTTTTTGTTGTTGTTGCATATCCCAACTCTCCCTGAGACCCTCGGAGAATGGGACCTTTTTGTTGTTGTTGCATATCCCAACTCTCCCTGAGACCCTCGGAGAATGGGACCTTTTTGTTGTTGTTGCATATCCCAACTCTCCCTGAGACACCCTCGGAGAATGGGACCTTTTTGTTGTTGTTGCATATCCCAACTCTCCCTGAGACACCCTCGTAGAATGGGACCTTTTTGTTGTTGTTGGGTGGGACGGTCGGCATTGACACACACACACAAAAGTTTTCATGTACAAATGTTTTAAAAAGTGGAGTTTACATTTGCACATTTTCTCTGTTATACTAATCTATACTGAGCCTTTGGCTCAACAGTGGGCAACTGCCAGCACCCGGTTTTGTGATAGAGCGAGCTGAAATCACGCAAACAGAAAGGGTTCCTATAAATGTCGAAAAGCACATTCTACATTGTCACCTCACTGAAAACCTTTTTTTAGGCAGCTAAAACCATTATTTGGTCAAACAGTGCAATACCTTCATGATTCCTGTAATGAAAATGTCTGCCCTGTGCCCTCGCTGGGGCCTGCCACTATGATGAGGAAGCCACTCCTCTCCCCCCATACGATCAACAGAAAAATGCTTTCTGATCATGTAACATTTCAAAAATGCAATTGCGGGAAAACATACAGCTCAGTAAGCTGAGGTTGTTCTCAGCTTTCTGTAGGTACAATGTGTATTTCTCAACTCTTAATATTCATCTCAATAGCATCTATTTTACAATAAAGATATATGACGTGGATTTGAGATATGGAGCAGTACATTCGCAAAATACACATTAAAATACACATTAAAATACGCATTAAAATATGCATTAAAAGGGCATAGGTCTCAACTGCAACATACAATACATGGATACTAGCAGTGGTTATTATATTTAGCAATCTAGTCCATGTGTTTTGCCTTTCCACTTCCTCAGTTGTTGAACCCCAAATGAATTTACCCATGCTATTAGTTAGTGCAAATAAAGACATAAGTAATTCATCTCTATTGAACAGAAAATAGATTTAGGAAATTCTGGAGGCTATAGTCTAATTGTCAAACCAAAATCCATGACAATTAATCATGCAGTCCTGCTTTTACATGTTAGATGAAACAACTTATTTCTTGAATATGTCAGTTGTCTATTTATGAAACTTCTTAATTAAGCACTATGAATGACTTTATAAGATGATTTTGGTCTGACTAAATCATGGGCTGGTGCCACCAACTGTAAAAGTTAGTAGCAGTGGCACCATTGACACCAGGGGAAAATGTTAGTGTGGAGCCCAGTAACAGGAAGACCAGGAAGGCCAGACGTCACAGGAAGGCCAAAAAGATCCCCAACCACCCGAACCGTGGCCTGTTCACCCTGCTATCATCCAGAAGGCGAGGTCAGTGCAGGTGAATAAAAGCTGGGAACGAGAGACTGAAAAACAGCTTCTATCTCAAGGCCATCGGACTGTCAAATAGCCATCACAAGCCGGCCGATGCCGGACATGGAACACTGGTCACTTTAATAATGTTGTAACGATGTGCGCTGAGAGTCGGGAAGCAAGTTCAGGGAGTGAGTGTTTTAATAGATAAACACAACATAATAAAAAACACGAATAACGCACAGACATAACACAGGAACAGAAACAACAATGCTTGGGGAAGGAACCAAAGGGAGTGACATATATAGGGAAGGTAATCAGGAAGGTGATTGGAGTCCAGGTAAGTCTGATGACGAGCAGCTGCGCGTAACGATGGGGATAGGTGCGCACCATAACGAGAGACTGGTGACCTCGAGAGAGGGAGCACATGTGACAAATGTTTACATACTGTTCTACTGTTCTACTCATGCCATATATACAGTTGAAGTCGGAAGTTTACATCATCTTAGTCAAATAGATTAAAACTCAGTTTTTCACAATTCCTGACATTTAATCCTAGTAAAAATTCCCTGTTTTACGTCAGTTAGATTCACCACTTTATTTTAATAAAGTGAATTGTCAGAATAATAGTAGAGAGAATGATTTATTTCAGCTTTTATTTCTTTCGTCACATTCCCAGTGGGTCAGAGGTTTACATACACTCAATTAGTATTTGGTCGCATTGCCTTTAAATTGTGGAAATTGAGTCAAATGTTTCAGATAGCCTTCCACAAGCTTCCCACAATAAGATGGGTTCTGCCCACAAATGTTCTATGGGATTGAGGTCAGGGCTTTGTGATGGCAACTCCAATACCTTGACTTTATTGTCCTTAAGCCATTTTGAAAGTATGCTTGGGGTCATTGTCCATTTGGAAGACCCATTTGCGACCAAGCTTTAACTTCCTGACTGATGTCTTGAGATGTTGCTTCAATATATCCACATAATTTTACTCCCTCATGATGCCATCTATTTTGTGATGTGCACCAGTCCCTCCTGTAGCAAAGCACCCCCACAACATGATGCTACCCCGGTGCTTCACAGTTGGGATGGTGTTTGTCGGCTTGCAAGCCTCCCCCTTTTTCATCCAAAGATAACGATTGTCATCATGAACAAACAGTTCTATTTTTGTTTCATCAGACCAGAGGTAATTTCTCCAAAAACTACAATCTTTGTCCCCATGTGCAGTTCCAAACACGTAGTCTGGCTTTTTTATGGCGGTTTTGGAGCAGTGGCTTCTTCCTTGCTAAGCAGCCCTTCAGGTTATGTCGATATAGGACTCATTTTACTGTTTACTGTGTTGATACTTGTGTACCTGTTTCCTCCAGCATCTTCACAAGGTCCTTTGCTGTTGTTCTGGGATTGATTTGCACTTTTTGCACCAAAGTACGTTCATCTCTAGGAGACAGAATGTGTCTCCTTCCTGAGCGGTATGACGGCTGCGTTGTCCCATGGTGTTTATACTTGCGTACAATTGTTTGTACAGATGAACGTGGTACCTTCAGGCGTTTAGAAATTGCTCCCAAGGATGAACAAGACTCATGGAGGTCTACTATTTTTTTCTGAGGCCTTGGCTGATTTCTTTTGATTTCCCCATAATGTCAAGCAAAGAGGCACTGAGTTTGGAGGTAGGCCTTGAAATACATCCACAGGTACACCTCCAATTCACTCAAATGATATAAATTAGCCTATCAGAAGCTTGATCATTTTCTGGAATTTTCCAAGCTGTTTAATGGCATAGTCAACTGAGTGTATGTAAACTTCTGACCCACTACAATTGTTGGAAAAATGACTTGTGTCATGCACAAAGTAGATGTCCTAACCGACTTGCCAAAACCATAGTTTGTTAAACAAGGAATTTGTGGAGTGGTTGAGAAACAAGTTTTAATGGCTCCAACCTAAGATTATGTAAACTTCCTACTTCAACTGTATATATTGTATTCTAGTTAATGCCATCCTATTCAATTATTGCTGTATATATACTATTCTATACTACGTATTGTACAGATATAATAAATATTCTATCCACATACTGTTCATAATGTCTATAATGTCTATACATCCCATCACATATATATTTATACTCCCGACTCTGACATTGCTCATCCTAATATTTATATATTTCTTAATTCCATTCTACTTTTAGATCTGTGTGTATTGTTGTGAATTGTTAGATATTACTGTACTGCTGGAGCTAGGAACACAAGAATTTTGCTACACCCGCAATAACATCTGCTAAATATGTGTATGCAACCAATAACATTTGATTTGATTTGATTTAGTAATTAACACTTACGGTAGGTATTGATTCAGGGGAACACATATGACAGGAACTCATTTGCAATATAGCTTAAGTCGTTTGGCTTTTATAACGTGTACCTCTTAAGCAGACAGACACGCAGGCAGAGAGACAGACAGACAGAGAACAAGAAGCACAGAGTGAAAGCAGAGAAGATGCTGAGACATGCAGGCGGCACAACAAGGAGGCAAACAAAATGGCTAGAGCAGAGGCCCATTTATAGTGGTGATTTGTATCTCCACTGTGTGGCTGGTGGGGGAGAGGGGGGGAGCACGCAGTGATGTGGGCTTTTGTGGATAAAATGTCATGGCCGGATACTTGTCCCAGTCCGCCCCTGATTGTCATAGAGTAAGTGAGTGCTCTAGGCAGCAGTAGAATAAGAATAGAAAACATTAAGTCAATTAAGGTAAACTGCAGCAGAGGTAAACAAGTAAATGTATCCCAACACACAGAGAGAGACTTCTCCTCAGGCCATTTATTTGAAAATCTGGGCCCGTAATCATGTTTGCTCTCTACCGCATCCATTAGCCCAATATAATTACTCTCTATCAGTCTGTGACTATGCAGCTGCTGGTTCAATATGACTGAAATACATTAACTCATCTATGGATCTCCATCTCAAATGGCACCCTATTCCCTATATAGTGCACTACTTTTGACTAGAACTACTTTTGGTCAGAGAACTTTGGGCGCTGGTCTGAGCCCTACAAGCCCTGATCAAAAGTAGTGCACTATGTATGGAATAGGGTGCCAGTTGGGAAGCTGCCAGGGTCTGTGTAGTTAAAGCAGAATGCCTTGTCTTCAATAAAACAACTTGTGAGGAAGGAATGGGGATTTCTTGGTTGCCATGACATTTAGGGAACAGAGTCAACGAGGGAGGGAGAGGGGTAAAGATGGAGGAACATCATTATTGTCCTTGTTTGCTCCGGCTCCTTATCTTCCGCCAACAGACTCGGCGGTACGTGTGTGTGTGTGTGTGTGTGTGTGTGTGTGTGTGTGTGTGTGTGTGTGTGTGTGTGTGTGTGTGTGTGTGTGTGTGTGTGTGTGTGTGTGTGTGTGTGTGTGTGTGTGTGTGTGTGTGTGTGTGTGTGTGTGTGTGTGTGTGTGTGTGTGTGTGCGTGTGCGTGTGCGTGTGTGTGTGTGTGTGTACGCACGTACTGCCGGCTGTGTGCAAGTGTGAGTTCCCATGCACACTAAATATAACAACAAAAACTCTTCAATTTCACTTCATTACATTGTGCCCTACAGCAAATACATAGTTCAATAATACAGCTTCACTTCATTCAATTACCATTAAATCCATTTCCCAACGCAGGTAAATTATAAAGGACAATTAATATGATCCCACTGTCACATCAAGCTCTATAGGACTTAATCATCATTAGTAAAGGGAGTCACTACATAGAATTAAAAAAGTGGTGTTCATCTCATGGCAATTAATTTCCTCTGGAAGCATGGTAAATTAAATCAATTCAGCCAAAGTTACAAGACCATTAATGGTGAGTGGGTAAAAAAAACAACATGTGAGTAAATATCACCATCAACAACAAGGTTCAGCAGTTTTGATTACAAAGCAATTAAATTGAGCCAGCCTGGTGTCCCCATCAGCAAGAGACATGAGAACAGGATTTATAGATACTCATGAATTATATATTATCTTCATGTGAGCTTGGGAGATACTTGATCATGTTTTGGTTTTATTTTCGAATAGGCCAGCCTCTTGTCTCAAAGCATATAAATCACCTACTGCACCGGTCCAGCCACGAAACAAACGCTAGCTAAATATGATTACACAGATCAGAGACCTCACGTCATCACAGACTGAACGGCTCTTATTCTGAGCTGCCTTTTCAGGCACAGGGAAGTAGATTTGCAGAGGAGATGTCGTCAGTATATACGAGCAAATGATCGTACATGCCCCTGATTTGCCATCTATATTTTAAAAGTGTTCATACATCAAAGAGAAAAATACCATTCATTTGCAAGACCCTTGGCAGCCAGTCAGTCGGTGTTCCACCTAGCCTGCTTACTAGTGGCTTGCCTCAAAGCAAAATTGATGGAAACTAATGGCTGATCTCCTGGTGACTCTTACCAAGCGATAACAATTCCTTCTGGGGCACAAAGAGGTCATTTGGCCCACGGCGAGGATGAGATAGGTCTGCCTTATGCATACCAGAGTGATCCTCCCCTACTCTCTCTCTTTGATCTACATCTAGGGGGTAGGGGATAGTGTTGATTTGAGAATCAGGGTTCATCTAGACCACACGGAGGAGGAAAGACACTCGGGTCACAGGTTCCTCCCCAAACGTGAGTAGATACGGAAAAGTGATTGGCAAACAAGGGGTTAATTGATTTGGCCCTGGGTTGAGCACCATTGTTTCAGTTATATGTCACCACGTTATTCATACGCTCATGTGTGGCTTATGTGACGTATAATCAACAATACAACATTTAAATAAATGATCACTGTGACCAATTACTATGAAAGACCCCTCGGGGTAGCCTAGTGGTTAGTGTTGGGCCAGTAACCGAAAGGTGGTTGGATTGAATCCCCGGGCTGACAAGGTAAAAATCTGTCATTCTGCCCCTTAACAAGGCAGTTAACCCACTGTTCCCTGGTAGGCTGTCAATGTAAATAAGAATTTGTTCTTCACTGACATGCCTAGTTTAAATTTTTTTTTTTAGACCTATACATGCATACAACTTTGGGTCACACTTCAGTTTCCGTTGAAACTTTCTTTCTAAATGTCCATTCCATGGCTATTCTCTTTGTTAAAGGACCTCGTCTTTTTCCTCCTCAAGCCGCCAGTCTTTAACATTCACAGCCAGTTGCTGTCAAGGAGATGAGTGTTGAACACAGTGACAGGGCGTCAGCAACAAGAGCCCAGTCTGATAAACTCCCTATCCCCACAGAGATATGATTGCCCTTTCATCTGCTGATGCAAAAAAAACCTACAGAGTGTGTCACTGCTTTGAGCTAGCTACTCCACTTGCTGAATAAACCATGGAAGATTCTAGTTGAGTCTGTGTGGAGGCATTTTCTGTCATCACCGGGGACGTCCTTCTAGAATCAAACACCCCCGCTAGCACTGAACTGCCACGGGCTATCATATATATATACATGTGACTTTTATTGTTACAAACAGGGGAGAAGTGGCAATGCTGAGGACAGCAGTCATGTAAGTGGAATTAGATCCAGAATGCACCTGTGTACTGTGAAGGCTACAGGTATATCCAGCGTTTGAACCAGCCACGGGGTTGGGGTTGGTTAGCAATTAGCATGCTAGCCTTTGCAATCTGAGGGCAGATCAAATTTCAAAGAAAGAAGTTGCCAGAACATTCTTCATTACTCAGCAGAACCCTGTAGAGTTTCAACCTGTCAGGATGTGAAGGGAAGTTCAATAGCCTGAAGCTTTTCTCTATGAAACAGAGAGGAGAGAGTGCCATAGGTAAACAGAGACAGAGGAATAGCTATATGTGATTTATAAAGGTACTATGGTGGAGGTGTAATTTGGAGAAACATGATTTGAGAAATGGATGATGTAATTCATGGCAATCTTAAGAGCATTTAAGCGTTAAGAAGAGAAGTGATGTAAAGTTCATCGGAAGACGCTTCCAACAGGAATAACTTTTTGAGGTTTATACAGAATAACTGTTCTGGGAAAAAGATTTAGAGGCAATAAACAAAAGCAATAAAATGGATAGATGTGGAATAAAGTAGACTTGACTGAGAGTCTTAGTTGTTCCACAAGTAGCTACCCCCCTTATGCATTTATTCTGTTTGCAAAATGGCTGCCATGCATGCATCACCCACGTGCTGCCTTTACAAAAGATGTTCCTAACGTTAAGGGTCTTTCCAGGTTAAATAAAGATTGAATCCAATTGAAGTGTTGGCAGATGGGCTGTTTGTCCATTCAATTTAAAGCACTTTGAGAGCTAACCCACTGGGCACATCAATTCAAAGTCTATTCCACGTTGGTTCAACATAATTTCATTAATTCAACCAGTGCTATATACATGATATCCATCATGAGAAATACCACTTCTACTTCTGAGTAGTTCGCCATGGACACAAACCAAATAACCTGACAGGGTGAATCATACGGCCATTACCGAGAAATAGTTTCCACCTCAGTATATGTTTTTCTTACAGTTTAGATTGCAATAAACGGTGAGAAAACATAAACTGGGGTGAAACTCGTTCTCTGCGTTAGCTGTCTGATTCACGCACACTAGATTTCTGAAAAGGAAAAATAATAACACCGGACCTTTTGCAAAGTGGCAAAAGGTCCTTTCAGGTCATGGTTTCCCAGAAATAATGATGTTCTTGGATTTAGGCCACTTCACTTTCTGTTCATTTTCTTCAGGTCGTTTCAGGAAACACTGAAATTGCACTCTGCCTCTTGTCTCTTTTTCTGCTGTCGGGGTGAAAACTGTTCAATTGGGTGCCCTGGTCACCCCGGAAGTCACAACCATCAGTCCATTATTATTGATTAAGAAATTAAAGTTAATGAGTTTATTGTGTTGGTGGCAAGGCAGAGGCTGAGTAAAGACAATTGTTTTTATTGCAATATCAGCTATTTCCTTTCACGTTGCTCTCAGTGGCATTACCATGAGGCCGCAATTAAGGGTAAGATTCTATCAAACTCTCACTAGCTGACATCCACGTAGCGGTTGTTTTGGCTATGCCGGAGGTGGTACTGCGTTGTCAAATCCACAAGCGTTGCCTTATCGTGGACACTGCTATTGGATGCAAAGAAACCACACCCCACTTCATATCCGACAAATCGGATGCTGCCGTGTTACAAGTAATAACATGTCACTACATGATGTTCTATTGTCTACACCTCAATTAGACGTGGGATATAAATCCCCTGTCCAAATGAACATCAAAACATAACTGTTTCTATTAACGATAGAATCAACACTTTTTCTAGTAGTTAGGGGTAATAAGGAACAGAGTGGTTGGTGACACACAAGAGGAGGAGCTCACCAATTTATCAGCTCACACCAAAATGTTGGCCTTCGGAATTCTATAAAATAGAAACAAATACTTTCCCTCTAATTCACTGACCTGGTTTCCCCTGCTTTAATTCAATGAGCAATCTTCCCATTTCTGTCAACCCATGAGGTTTCTGCCATCCTTCCTGATAATGGAGCTATTCTTTTCTTTGCCCAAGGCTTGCTTTATTTCGGTTCAGACAGTGAGCTGTGTGGTAAACGTCCTTCGATGAATGACTTGGTAGAAAGATAGTGCAGAATTAGATTGAAGAACATATGGCCTCTGCTATGGCCTCTGAAGGAAATAAAAGGTTAGCAAACTTTTACATATAAGCCTCACTGGAATGCTTGTTTGAATGTGAATGTGTCGTCCTCTTCACATGGCCTGACAGTAGGTTTAGGTAAGGAGAGGGATACCAAGATTAAAGATTTTGTCAGTATGCTACACAGACCCATAGACTTTTAGTCATTGGGCTAACGCTAGTTAGCAGTGGCTCGCAAAACACCTTCTAACCTCCTTCATACTGAGAGACATACAAATGTTGTCCACAAGTTCATCTGACTCTGGTGAAGTAGATAAAGGGCCTCATTGCAAAAATCCCAAAGTAACCCTTTAAGGTCATGGACCCTAATCCTAATCTTAGCTTCGTGTCCTCATCCCAACTAGAGTTAGGGTTTGGGTAGTGACAAAGTTTAGTGTTTTTTAAATGTATTTTTATTATTTTTTAAACCTTTATTTAACTAGGCAAGTCAGTTAAGAACAAATTCTTATTTTCAATGACGGCCTAGGAACAGTGGGTTAACTGCCTGTTCAGGGGCAGAACGACAGACTTGTACCTTGTCAGCTCAGGGGTTTGAACTTGCAACCTTGCGGTTACTAGTCCAACACTTGAGCCAGGATGTGGACATAAAGCTAAGGTGAGGGTTGAGACAGTCTAACCAAGAGTTCATGTCCAGGTGGTTTACATTTGACACAACCAAAGATCACCTTTCCATCAGACTGGTGTCCACCCACCCTCTGCTTGTGTTCAGCCTGATAGGTTATTCAAACTGTCCAACCTGGATAAGAGAAGTACCTATATAAGAATGTTGTACATTGACTACATGTCAGCCTTCAACACCATAGTGCCTTCCAAGCTCATAATTAAGCTCAGGGCCCTGGGTCTGAACCCCTCCCTGTGCAACTGGGTCCTGGACTTCCTTACGGGCCGACCCTAGGTGGTGAAGGTAGGCAACGACACCTCCACCACGCTGATCCTCAACATGGAGGCCCCACAGAGGTGCATGCTCTGCCCCCTCATGTACTGCCTATTCACTCAACACCGTGTGGCCACGCACAACTACAACTCAGTCATCAAGTTTGACGACACAACAGAGGTAGGCCTGATTACCAACAATAACGAGTTCCTACAGGGAGAAGGTTAGAGCCCTGGCGGAGTGTTACCAGGAAAATAATCTCTCCCTCAACGTCAATAAAACACAGGAGCTGATCGTGGACTACAGGAGACAGCAGAGAGAGCACTGTTTCATGAGCTGAAATAAAAGATCCCAGAAATTGTCCATATGCAGAAAACACTTATTTCTCTCATTTTGTGCACAAATTTGTTTACATCCCTGTTAGTGAGCATTTCTCCTTTGTCAAAATAATCCATCAACCTGACAGGCGTGTCATATCAAGAATCTGATTAAACAGCATGATCATTACACAGGTGCCCCTTGTCCTGGGGACAATAAAAGGCCACTCTAAAATGTTCCGTTTTGTCACACAACACAATGCCACAGATGTCTCAAGTTTTGAGGGAGCGGCAATTGGCATGCTGACTGCAGGAATGTACACCAGAGCTGTTGCCAGAGAATTTAATGTTTGTATCTCTACCATAAAACGCCTTCAATGACGTTTTAGAGAATTTGGCAGTACGTCCAACAGGCCTCACAACCACGGACCATGTGTATGGCGTCGTGTGGGCGAGCGGTTTGCAGATGTCAACAGAGTGCCCCATAGTGCGGTGGGGCTATGGTATGGGCAGGCATACACTACGGACAACAAATTTGCATTTTATCGATGGCAATTTGAATGAACAGAAATGAGACGAGATCTTGAGGCCCATTGTGAGGCCGATTTTTGTTTTTTAAGGTATCTGTGACCAACAGAAGCATATCTGTATTCCCAGTCATGTGCAATTCATAGATTAGGGCCTAATGCATTTATTTAAATTGACTGATTTCCTCAGTTCTGAACTGTAACTCAGTAAAATCTTGGAAATTGTTGCATGTTTTTGTTCAGTATGTTTGACTTTAGACCTTTTAGGTCTCGTCCTCTCCACATGGCCAAACACTCAATACAGTATACAGAATGTCTATATCTCCCCCTGCTGGCAAGAAATTGTACTAATCCATGTACCAACTGAGTGAGCAGGTTTAAAAACTGAATTGAGCAGACAAGTGACAATGAAAAAGCATTTAATTATGATAAGTGAAAACCTTTTTCATTTTAAAGCAATAGCGTGCAGATTGGTGTGATTCATGTTCTTATCATGCCAGAAAATGTGTTTTCCAGTCTTAACCAATCCTTTCAACCCGTCAATGGAGAAAGCCTCCCGGCAAAATGCAATATATGATTGAAGAACTCTGTGGGGTTTCCTTTGCACACACACACACACACACACACACACACACACACACACACACACACACACACACACACACACACACACACACACACACACACACACACACACACACACACACACACACACACACACACACACACACACACACACACACACACACACACACACACACACACACACACACACACACACACACACGTCCTCACATGAGGAGTGCATTCTCCACTTATAAGGGTCCCCTCTCAGACCACTGTTCTGTCTCTGGGGAACACTATGATAAAACACTGGTGTGCTCCACCAGTAGAAACGTATCATGATCAGAATGCTAACCCAGCTCTCTGACCTAGTCAAAAAATACATCCTGCAGGCAATCATGACATTCTGCTCCCTCTGCAGTGGGTCGATTGTATTTAGCCATAGCCTCAGGTTCCCTTCATCTAAATTCCCCAACTTCAACACTTCCAGGCATGCTGCTGCTCATTGATAAGCCTGGCCAAGGAGGGAGAACTAAGGTCTTAGACAGACTGCTACTCCCTGACACCCGGCGAGGACTGAGGATGACACCGGCTGAAAAGACAATGACTACCTCGCCGAACTTGGAGAGACGTGTCTATTACCGTGACGTCCAGTGCCTCTCAAACTTTTGATCATGAGAAGCAGTTGCCATGGTGAGGCTCGGATCGCTACATAACATAAACTCCAGGGTGACCTTCCCTAATGGCCGACGACCTTCTATCTCTGTGTTTAAAGGCCATTGATTTATCCAGCCCCCCTAACGCTATTGAGATTCACATGCAAATGGATACTGTTAATTGGGCTAAAATGATAAGGTCTTCTACGTTGGGTTAAATTGAAAGGGTCTCTATTGAAGGGTTCTACTTTCAGACTGGAGAGCGAGAGAGAGAGAGAGAGAGAGAGAGAGAGAGAGAGAGAGAGAGAGAGAGAGAGAGAGAGAGAGAGAGAGAGAGAGCGAGAGCGTGTGTGTGTGAGAGAGCGACTCTTACTCATGCATTAGTAATCACCCCTTCTCCTCTCCTCTGTCTGATTTAATGTCAACAGGTTCAACGTGTGCATGGACCTGTGTGTCCTGCTGAGAACAAGGAGAATGACTTGAACATTCATGACTCTTTCTTTACCCATGCAGATCACTTCTTGTACCATCACAGTGGAGCATACACTTTGAGTGGCTCAATCAAATCATGTTATTTTATCAAATATAGTGAAGGGCTGATTGATATGCAAGAAAAGTTTTCAACAAGCAACAGATCTAGCCTAATACCCTGCGAACGCAAATCATAGCTCATATTGCCGTATAAACGCCCTGATCAACGTGTATTTTTGTATAATGAAATTGCATATGAAATGTATGATATGGCGGTGTGACAAGCAGTGAGACATAATTATCAAAACATCAGAATGCAGAATGCAGAATTATACTGTAGTTCTACTGAGATCCACTGTCCTCTCTCTCCAGTAGAGGGCAGTCTACTCCCATGGGGAATGTGCCTGGTGCCTGCAGCTCAGCCTTAAAGATGGAATCCGCAGTAGGGGGAAACAGCGCCACTGGCCACTCCACCACTGTTGTACCCTTGATACTGGTTTTGTTGTCGAGCATATTGTGCTGTTCTATCACGTGTGCAATGATGTCAGAGGGAAAAACTCAGGTGGCATCAAGGGTGCTGTGGTGGAAGGAGTTGTCACCGTTCCTGTAGGATTCTGCAGGGTTCCTCTCTCTGCACCATGTGTGTCTGCCTGCCTCTCTCTTTCTCTTTCTCTCTCTCGCTCTCTCTCTTCCCTCTCTCTCTCTCTCTCTCTCTCTCTCTCTCTCTCTCTCTCTCTCTCTCTCTCTCTCTCTCTCTTTCTCTCAAGTGTTCTCTTCCCTCTGCCCTTGAGCATTCTCCCCTGCCCATGGCAGATCTGAGGTGACTGGATGGTGGAGGCATTATGATGATGGTTCTACTGCGCCTCGCCCCTCCAACAGGCTAAGTGAAATCTCTGCCAGATTGCTTACACCTGTCCCATTGTCTTAGTTCTGGGAGAAATAAGCATCAAGTGCATCCCTAGCCTCTTATCTTTCTGTAACGTGGGTGGCTCTCACCAGGCCTGGCTCCCATCAGAGGAGAAAAAAACTAGTGTGCCGCAATGACAGTGACTGAGGGTGGCACCAGAAAGTCACTACAGAGGGAGAGAGAGTGATAGAGAGAGAGTGATAGAGAGAGAGAGAGAGAGAGAGAGAGAGGGAGAGAGAGAGAGGCAGGGATAGAAAGAGAAAGAGAAAGAGGGAAACAGGAGAGAGAGAGAGAGAGAGAGAGAGAGAGAGAGAGAGAGAGAGAGAGAGAGAGAGAGAGAGAGAGAGAGAGACAGACAGACAGACAGAGACAGACAGACAGACAGACAGACAGACAGACAGACAGACAGACAGACAGACAGACAGACAGATAGACAGACAGACAGACAGACAGACAGACAGACAGACAGACAGACAGACAGACAGACAGACAGACAGACAGACAGACAGACAGACAGACAGACAGAGATCTTCAAAACAGCTTTCCCCCTAACCTACACAGGCGTATTTTAGATTGAATTATCAAAATGTTAAAGCTTCATACCATAACTTCATAATATCGTAAATAACACAGCTACAGAGTTGGTTACTATGATAACTACATCCTAGCACATGACATTAGGACCCTGATCACCACTTGTCTGTTGGCATTTCATGCATTTGGTGGGCCCTGGCATAGAGGCTGCTAACAAGACATACAGAAGAAACCCCCCTCTAGCCAAGCATGCACTCCAACCCACTGCCTAATAATAACTGGTATGCTGTGGTGGACTGGAGGAGAAACCACAGCGAGAGAGAGGAGACGAAGAGGACTGAAACCTAAAGCATGTGAAGCCATAAACGCCTGGAAGAAGGGGCCCGCATGGCCGGTCGGTCGACCCTGGTGTTGCGCAAGAACCCCTTAATATAAAGAGGGAACCCGAGAATGGGGAAACACAGAGTATTAGTATCTCAGAGACCTGCTATCAGAAAACTGCTCCAATTGGTTAGACACAGAAATATTGCTCTTGTAATTGATTTGTTGGCAGACACTGTGTTTTAGTGGGAACAATAGGTTGTGGGTTGAAACAGGCATGCACAGTGCAAGAGTTCACATAATTTACTGTGCTGGGTTTTTATAATTGCTATCTATTTATATCCCAACGATATTCAATTCGAGAGCTGGGAGATTATGTCCTTCCAGAAAATGATGCACAAGAAGAATAGAATAATATGTTAAATGTGCTGCTTCGTCAATGTAGGAACAAGTGGCCGAGTACATCCATCCAATGCCAGGTTTCCTTCTGGTCCACTGGGATTATCTTCTGCTGACACATATGAACAGAAAGGGGCACAGGGGGGCTAGCTACACCATAACTCTGTCCTTAGGCAGGCGGCATCAAGGGTGCTGTGGTGGAAGGAGTCGTCACTGTTCCTGTAGGATTCGGCAGGGTTCTGCACCATGTGTGTATGTCTGCCTGCCCCCCTCTCTCTCTCTCTCTCTCTCTCTCTCTCTCTCTCTCTCTCTCTCTCTCTCTCTCTCTCTCTCTCTCTCTCTCTCTCTCTCTCTCTCTCTCTCTCTCTCTCTCTCTCTCTCTCTCTCTCTCTCTATCTATCTCTCTATCTCTCTCTCTCTCTTTTTTCTCACAGCTGGCCAAGCAGCAGTAATTTGCAGCCCAGATACATTGCTAACCATAACTTGGCGAATACTTTTTCTATCTTTGTCAGCCTGGACCCTGCCAAGGGCTTCCCCAAGTTCCCTGGCATCGAGTAGAAGAGAGGGATGAGGGAGAGAAATTGAGGGTGTTGTGTTTCTGGAGTGTCTGTGGTGCTACTCTCAGATGAACAGATGAGCAGTGAGGGCAGGGAGTGAGAGAAAGAGAGATGGAGGGAGGGAAGGAGTGAAGGAGGGAGAGGAGGGGGTCAGTGCTGGGATTGTCACGGGAAGGGAAGGAGCTGCTCCTTCTGAGTGTGTGAGGTGTGAGGGGCACTTGTACTAAGGAACATAGGAGAAGGACATACTGTATAAACCTACAATATGAGCAGAACCACCTTCTTTGAGGTAAGACTGGTGTTTGAATGTATACTTGAACATATAGGCATCCACAACAGTTTAAAATCCTATTTTAAGTGATGCGTTTTAAACACATTTTTGACATGTGGTTGCATGTGGAAGAAAGTTACGTTTCTAAAGTTGAATATTAATTTCCATTATCATGACTACAGTAGGTCTGTGATATGCATAATAGGACTGTTATTGTATTTGTTGTGTGTCAAACACACAGAAGTTTGAAACCTCTTATAAGATGCCTCAGTCGAATGAAGCATTATTTATGTCAACGCTAATGAAGAAGAACGGAAGTCTGAGTCAAGAATTAGAATGATACTGGGTCAAGTCAGTCCAAACAGAGTGATGGTGGTCAATTATAGAAAAGTGTGTAGATGAGTGACTACACTTGAGAAACTTCCCTGCACTGCTAGTTAGCATTGCTGCATTGATTTTCACTCAAATTGTGTCTAATTGTATTTCATTGCAATAATTCAGACAAATTGTTGATCTGTCTGAGTAAAAATAGACGTTTCTCACATTTAGCTTTTTGGATAATCTTATATCACACTTGACAGCCTTTTCTTATTCTAATTGCGACAACCTTTGCAATAAAATGGACAGCACAGCAGTCTGACTTTAATATTCAGAGAAATCCTCCTTGGTCTGTGGTCTCATTATAACTCTGTGAATCCCCATTATGGCTATGTGAAACGGTTCAGTTTCCTCCAACGGCCTTGCCTTGTCATTAGCTTTAGCATTCATTGACTTGGTGTTACAGCATATTGCTGCTGCCATGCGAGCTGGGCTAACTCTATTAGCATGTCTGCAATGCTAGCTAGTTCTCTCTCTGTGGTCTAATCATAAATAAGCGCATGTGTAATTGAGTACTAGAGCAACAGGTCTGTCAGCCGCCTGATTTATAGCCTCCCACCGGCATGTTCTCAGAGCTAGTCAGAGTTACAGGGAAGCCACATGCTAAATTAACACACATTCCCAGTGCTGTGGTCTAGTCTAGAGATAAACAACATGAGGGAGAGAAACCTAAAGTATCCGTTTCGTAAGATATTAATTAAAATAGAGAACACGGGGTGAAAGGCAACTCAAAGATAGCAAACTAGCATTCGTTTACTTGGTACTTATTTATGTCATTAGTAATAACAGGCTAATATTAGCTTTAGCCATGCTAATATTTTTAGATGTCTCTTCTGTTTAATTTACTTATATTTATCACCTGGCACCTGTATGATGAATAACTTTTATGTACTTATTTTAGTTTGAGGGTAATTGTTTGGTTATTAACTGTATCTACTGTAATTATGTATTGATATTTTTTCTTCATTTACGGGGTGCAGCGGAACATCGGAAGAACTGTAATTATATTATATATATGGTTAACAATGCCAATAGGCAATTTGACACACATTTTTTTTAAAGTAAATGAAGGAATTCATTCATTCATTCATTTACTCCCAGTGTTTTAGCTAGAACACTAAAACATCTTTAGTAAAAACACCAGCTCCAGCACCTTCAAGTATCCATCTCATTAGATAATTATTAAGTAAAGACCACAATGGTGAAAGGCAACCCCAAGACAGCAGACTAGCATTGGTGAATTTATACTTTGCTTATGTCATGTAAGTGTTGTGCTGATAGGTTAATATTAGCATTAGCAATGCTAATATTTCCTGATGACTTTTTTGTTTCATTTACTTAAATGCATCTATTTTATTTACTTATTTTAGTTTAGGGATTATTGTTTGGTTAAACATATCTACTGATATTATGTATTAATATTTGTTCTTTCTTTATATGGTGCAGCGGAACATCGGAAGGATCACTGTAATGTATAATGCATTTGTTTAACAATAGCTACGTTTCCATCTATTTCTTGAAACATTTTCAAATACTCGCACAAGAAAATGTGTACATTTTAATGGTAGCGTTGTGTTTTCGATCAAACTGGCTTGTTCCATCAAAACCTGTGAGTAATAACGTAGTGCGCATAAAAAGCACTTTGTCATATAACTTTTCATTTGCCGAATAAAAAACAGAAGTTCTTGGTTTTCCATCCCATTTCCCTGCCTAAGGTTTTGGTACAAAAAAGTATTGCAATAAACAGCGAAATATGTGCCAAAACCATTTAATGTGCCACTCTGATCTTGGCACATGCTCTCTACCCACTGGGGACAGACGTAAATTCAACGTCTGTTCATCGTTGGTTCAACGTCATTCCATTGAAACTTTGATTCAACCAGTGTGTGCCCAGTTGGGAGCTAAAAGCTCCGGGTAGGCTACATGATGACATTATGGTTAAGAGTCAGATCATTTTTAGTTGTCAATTGTCAGCCAAGCACCAATCATTATGTCACTAGCATATTAAGAAGTCAATATTTACTGGAAAGGGCATCAAGATCATCAACATGCACTTTCACCACCCTGTGACGTTTGTTATAACCTATTTCCTCTGTAGCCAAATAAACTGCATGCTTTTCCAACTAGTAATAGGAGGACCACACAACAAGGCATCACGTGACTGCAAATCTACTGTGACATGAGAGTTATTTTTTCAATAATTATGCAAACAATTGTTTCCACTGCCATTTATCAAATGATTTAACCAACAAAAAAATTGTCCACCCGTCAAATGTTTTTTGTTTTATCGATATTTAGGAAGTTCAATGACAATTTGCTGTTTCCATCAGGCCGGTCGCAAGTTATTTTTACGATAGGTACTTCACATGCATAAAAATATTTGCATGGAAACATGGTTAATGCGCCAATAGACGATTTGACACAGAAATATATTAGGCTACCTGACCTGGGGGTCAGGTAAGAGCGTAGGCCAGAAACTAACAGGTCACTAACAGGTTCAAATCCTTGAGCTGAATAGATTTAACATCTGTTGATGTGTCCTTGAACAAAGCACGTAACCCTAGTTGCTCTGGATAAGAGTGTCTGTAAATGACTAAAATGTAAATTCATTCATCAGTCCCGGTGTTTTAGCTAGAACCCTAAAGCATCTTTAGCTAAAACACTAGCTCCAGCACTCAGAGACATCAGTGGATCTGTCAGCCATTACTTAGAGTGTGTTGCTGGGAAGGCCTTGTCCATCACTCATCATTACTAGTGTATTTACAGCAGCTGGAGTGGAGGCTAGGGCAGATTTAAGGCAGGCTGTCAATAGGGAGAGCACAGAAATCAACTGCTCCTGATTGAAAAAAGAGCTGATTTACAACAACAGTCATTGTCTGGCCAGAGAGAATAGACATCTCAATCATTTAGTATCTCTGCGTGAGCGGCCTGGAGTAGGCAATGCAAAGTGAATACACCTATGTGCTACGCCATTTACTGTTGCCTTCAATTTAATTGTCATTCCCTTATGGTCAGTTATGATATGGTTTTACATAACTATTCTGTGTAGGTTGTAGATCAGCAATTACAGGACTTTTACATTTACCGGCTTCTCTCTTTCTCGCAGCTCTCTGGTTTGACACTAGCACGACTTTGCACTCTAGCACGTGCGCACTCTCTCCCTCTCTCTCACTCTAGCACGTGCGCACTCTCTCCCTCTCTCTCACTCTAGCACGTACGCACTCTCTCCCTCTCTCTCACTCTAGCACGTACGCACTCTCTCCCTCTCTCTCACTCTAGCACGTGCGCACTCTCTCCCTCTCTCTCACTCTAGCACGTGCGCACTCTCTCCCTCTCTCTCACTCTAGCACGTACGCACTCTCTCCCTCTCTCTCACTCTAGCACGTGCGCACTCTCTCCCTCTCTCTCACTCTAGCACGTGCGCACTCTCTCCTTCTAGCTCACTCTCTCTCTCTCTCTCGCTCTCTCTCTCCGTCCTCCATCGGCAGAGCCTTGTGTCCCCCTGAGAGGGGAGAGACATCTATGATAATTGGATTGACAAGGGCACCACGACACTGAGTACAAAGTGTTTTACACGACACCACGCTGATGACACCCCTGACACTCCTCGCACACCATTAGCAGGACAAACAAACACCCCTGTAATGCAGTTATGATAACTCTCTGATGCAATTGTACATCATAACATCAAAACATTACATCACAGGCAAGCAGGGGTGAGGATGTAATCGACTCTTTGTCCATCCTTGGTGGACCTCTCGCTCTCTCCACCCCTCCCCCCCTCACTCTTTCTCTCTCTCCCTCTCCCCCTCTCTCTGTTCATTTCTTTAGCTGTGCATTCAGCAAATTTTTAGGTATCCATTAGAGGGTTATTACACTATCCAGTAAAAGAGCAATTCAGATACGACAGCTCTGCTGAGCTCCACACTATGGATGGAGCACCGAGTGCTTTCAGGGCAGATTGCAGCTGCCTGCCGACGGGCCTCTCTGTGCATATACGGTAGATCACCACCTGACAAAGGCTAATTTAGATTAAAAAGATCTGCTTCCACTGCAACCTCCGCCAGACCCGACGCATCCTTCTTGACTTGGACTAGTTCGTAAAGTCACCCATCTTAAAACGGAAGGATTCTCTTTTGACCTACACGTTTGGTTTATGAAGGTCATGTCATAATATAGGTGGCCATGCTGTGACTGAAGGGTGCTCCTGGGTGAGATTATCAATATTGTCTTGAGTGGAGCTATCTGATGGTGTCAGGGGACAGTTGGTAAGATGTTGACTCAAAGGCAGTTTGACTGGATGAAGAATTAGATGCAAGCTGTCCTCTCAACTTCAATTTGGAAAAATCGAGCCTGAAAACGTGATCTCCGTGGCTTTCCATGACAATGGTGAAGGTATGATTGAATACCCACGCTAAGAGAGACAGAAGCCTGGCATAGGCTGTGTGTTACTTGAAGAAGCCACTAAGAAAGCTGCGTTGAACCTTCTTCTTCACCTTTTTCTTTGTCTTCGTTTTCTGCTTCATGAGAGTGAGGCTGACTAAGGTCAGGGTGTTAATTCTGGGAAGTGTTGATGAGTCAGCGGAGAGAGGTCTCGATGCTATCAACAGATTATCACACTGACACCTCCTGATTTACTGACAATTATACTGAACTTGTTGATGTGCCAGTCCTCCTGTAGGTATTGTGTAATGTCCAGAAGTTGTACATGCTGCTTACTAGCTACTGTATACTGTTTGATGTCACACACTGGGTTTTCTCTCCCATAGGTGGAGGTTCTGGATGGCAGGACCAGGCAACAGCTTTGTTTTCTAGATAAGGTAGGTTTTTTATTTTTTATTTTTTTTATTTCACCTTTATTTAACCAGGTAGGCTAGTTGAGAACAAGTTCTCATTTGCAACTGCGACCTGGCCAAGATAAAGCATAGCAGTGTGAACAGACAACACAGAGTTACACATGGAGTAAACAATTAACAAGTCAATAACACAGTAGAAAAAAAGAGTCTATATACATTGTGTGCAAAAGGCATGAGGAGGTAGGCGAATAATTACAATTTTGCAGATTAACACTGGAGTGATAAATGATCAGATGGTCATGTACAGGTAGAGATATTGGTGTGCAAAAAAGCAGAAAAGTAAATAAATATAAACAGTATGGGGATGAGGTAGGTAAATTGGGTGGGCTATTTACCGATAGACTATGTACAGCTGCAACGATCGGTTAGCTGCTCAGATAGCAGATGTTTGAAATTGGTGAGGGAGATAAAAGTCTCCAACTTCAGCGATTTTTGCAATTCGTTCCAGTCACAGGCAGCAGAGAACTGGAACAAAAGGCGGCCAAATGTTGGCTTTAGGGATGATCAGTGAGATACACCTGCTGGAGCGCGTGCTACGGGTGGGTGTTGCCATCGTGACCAGTGAACTGAGATAAGGCGGAGCTTTACCTAGCATGGACTTGTAGATGACCTGGAGCCAGTCCTGACAAAACATTCAGGACATTCAGAAGTCTATAACAAGTGCATGAATTACAGCACAAATGGCAGGAGCTTGAACATCTAGCTTATCATGGAAGCATTTTAATATGTTGGTGTTACTTATACTCATATCACTGATATTTGGTTTCTATTTCCAGGTGGAGCCCCATGCTACAATAGGAGAAATCAAGAGTCTTTTTCACAAGTCATGTATGTGTTTGTTGACTTATAATCTAGTCTAGAATTTATATATTCCATGTGTGTAGCCAGACTGACTAGATGCTATGTCTATTGAGCCTGGAACTGTCAGAGGCAATGAGAACACTACAGCTGAAGTCTACTCCATTCTGATTACTTACTACTAGGCCTGCAGTCAAATTAAACTGTGTGTGTGTGTGTGTGTGTGTGTCTCAGATCAACAGTTGTATCCAGCCAGACAGGACCTAAAGCTCGACCCCAGTAAGTGAATACTGTATGTGCTTAGATTACTAGTACTATCAATCTAAACTACAGCAGAGTGTTGAGTTACTCAGTTTTACATCCGCATTTGTTTTTAAATATTTCATTGAATTGGATATTTAATACAATACAATCTACAAAGTTAAAAGCTGAAACAAAAGCTAAACATCTAATAAAGGATTTGGGCTCCTGAGTGGCGCAGCGGTCTAAGGCACTGCATCTCAGTGCAAGAGTGTTACTATAGTACCTGGTTCAAATCCAGGCTGTCTCACATCTGGCTATGATTGGGTGGTGCACAATTGGCTGGAGTAGGCTGTCATTGTAAATTAGAATTTGATCTTAACTGACTTGCCTAGTTAGATAAAAGTAAAATAAAAATTCCCTGATGTCCACATGAGATCATTAGGTTGTAAACAAGCATGTACACTCTGAATATACAGTGGCAAGAAAAAGTATGTGAACCCTTTGGAATTACATAAAATTGTATCTGATCTTCATCTATAAATAAATAAATAAATAAATAAATAAATAAATAATAATCATCTAAGTCACAACAATAGACAAACCCAGTATGCTTAAACTAATAACATGTCAATTATTGTATTTTTCTTTTCTATATTAATACATCATTAAAAAATTCACAGTGTAGGTTGGAAAAAGTATGTTAACTTCTAGACTAATGACTTCTCCAAAAGCTAATTGGAGTCAGGAGTCAGCTAACCTGGAGTCCAATCAATGAGACGAGATTGGAGATGTTGGTTAGAGCTGCCCTGCCCCATAAAAAACACTCACAAAATTTGAGTTTGCTACTCATTTTAAATTTCAGCACTGTTGCTACTCTCCCTAGGAGTGGCCGTCCTGCAATGTTGACTGGAAGAGTACAGCGCAGAATGCTCAATAAGGTTAAGAAGAATCCTAGTGTCAGCTAAAGACTTACAGAAATCTCTGGAAGATGCTAACATCTCTGTTGACGAGTCGACAATACGTCAAACACTAAACAAGAATGGTGTTCATAGGAGGACACCACGGAAGAAGCCACTGCTGTCCAAATAAAACATTACTGCACGTCTGAAGACGGCTGGCAAGGAAGCGTGAGAGGCAGCCCCAAAAACATTTTTTTTGGGGGTGGCACACGGGGAGTGTGGCAGAGTCAGGTAGTAGACCTGAGCCAACTCCCCGTGCTTACCGTGGCGAGCTTGGGACTGGTCAGGCCCCGTGCTATGGGGTGATATTAATGGTGTCGAGGCGGAGCATTCACAGGCCGGTGTGCTCGGTGCCGGGTGGAAGCTGGCATCCAGCCAGAACGGGTGGGGCCAGCTCGGCACTCAAGACCGCCAGTGCGCCTCCACGGCCCAGTGTATCCGGTGCCTCGGCCAAGGAAGAGGCCTCCTGTATGTCTCCCCAGCCTGGTGAGTCCTGTGCCTGCTCCCAGAGCCAGGTCCCCTGTATGTCTCCCCAGCCTGGTGAGCCCGGAGCTGCCAGAGTCGCCCTCCTGTCCGGGGCCCACTGCGAGGGTCCCCAGTCCAGGGTCGGCGGCGAGGGAGCGGGGTCCACGTCCCGCACCAGAGCCGCCACCGCGGATAGGTGCCCACCCAGACCCTCCCTATAGGTTCAGGTTTTGTGGCCGGAGTCCGCACCTTTGGGTACTGTCGCGCCTTGACCTTAGAGATCCTGTTTATGTCTCTATTTTGGTTTGGTCAGGGCATGAGTTGGAGTGGGCATTTTATGTTTTGTGTTCTATGTTTTCTATTTCTTTGTGTTTGGCCGGGTATAGTTCTCAATCAGGGACAGCTGTCTATCGTTTTCTCTGATTGGGAACCATACTTAGGCGCCCTTTTTTCCCACCTGTGTTTGTGGGAGGTTGACTGTTTAGAGCACTTTGCTTTTGAGCTTCACGGTTTGTTTTTGTAGTGTTTAGTGTTTTGTTTGGCATCATTTTGATTTAAAATAAAGAAAATGTACGCTCACCAAGCTGCACCTTGGTCCTCTCCTTTGAACATCTATGGTGGAGGGAGCATCATGGTTCGGGACTGCTTTGCTGCCTCAGGGCCTGGAAGAATGAATTCACAAATGTATCAAGACATTTTGCATTTGAATGTAAGGCTATCTGTCTGTCCAATTGAAGCTCAACAGAAGTTAGGTGATGCAACAGGACAATAACACAAAAATAGAGAAGTAAATCAACAACAGAATGGCTTGAACAGAAGACAAAACGCCTTCTGGAGTGGCCCAGTCAGTCCTGACCTCAACCCGATTGAGATGCTGTGGCATGACCTCAAGAGAGCGGTTCACACCAGACATCCCAAGAATATTGTGGAACTGAAACAGTATTGTAAAGAGGAATGGTCCAAAGTGCCTCCTGACCGTTGTGCAGGTCCGATCTGCAACTACAGAAAACGTTTGGCTGAGGTTATTGCTGCCAAAGGAGGTTCAACCTGTTATTAAATCCAAGGGTTCACATACTTTTTCCAAACTGCACTGAATGTTCACACGGTGTGTTCAATAAAGACATGTTATTAGTGTTATTAGTTTAAGCAGACTGTGTTTGTCTATCGTTGTGACTTAGATGAAGATCAGATACAATTTTGACCAATTTATGCAGAAATACAGGTAACTCTAAAGGGTTCACATACTTTTTCTTCCCACTGTAGCTTATTACTGAAGATCAAAGGTCTAACGTTATACAATCTCATTTAGCAGAAAACACTGTAGCTAAATGGGTCAATATCTGCCCTGTTGAGCTTACACTAAAATTACATTCAATTCTTCTTCCATTTAACAGGTTAGGAGTAAGGTCACCTAGCTGAGCTTGTAGGACAAGAGAACATGAACAATGACTTGGTTCTAATAGAGAAATACTCTTAGAATCCAATACATTTTACATGGCAAATGAATCAAATCAAATCAAATCAAATGTATTTATATAGCCCTTCGTACATCAGCTGATATCTCAAAGTGCTGTACAGAAACCCAGCCTAAAACCCCAAACAGCAAGCAATGAAGTCCTTGCTCTGTGAGAAAAGGAGCAGGACAACCAATCTCTGCAGTTTATTTTCACAAGGTCTTGTTTATAATGTTTTTTCAGAAGGGAAATCACTGAGGGATGACGATGTATTACAAAACCTACCAGTTGGGACCACAGCAACCATATATTTTAAGGACCTGGGTCCACAGGTCGGGTGGACAATGGTAAGAGGCTGTGACATACTAAAGATTCAAACTACAGTCCCCCATCAAACTCGTATTAACTTTGATATTTGACATGAGCCTCGTCTTTCAAGTCTCATGTTGATTTGACGTGTGTAATGACATCTTGGACATCTTAACCCTTTTCTTCTATTGGCAGGTGTTTTTAGCGGAGTACCTTGGTCCTCTGTTTATCTACCTCCTGTTCTATTTCCGAGCTCCGTACATCTACTCACACCAGGATGTGTTCACCTCCAGCCCCTACTCAGTGGTCACGTAAGTCAGTCACTAACACTCCCAGTAATATACTGATCAGTTTTAGCTAACATCCAAATCCAACACTTGTCTGTCTTTCTCTTTCTTTGCCTCCATCCCCCCTCCCCCTCTCTTATCCTTACCTTTCTCTCTCTCCCCACCTGACGATCTTCCTTCCTATCTTCTCTTTGTCTTTGTCTTTGTATTTCTCTCTCTCTCTCTCTCTCTCTCTCTCTCTCTCTCTCTCTCTCTCTCTCTCTTTCTCTTTCTCCTTCAGACTAGCCTGTGCCTGTCACACCTGCCACTACATCAAGAGGTTGATTGAGGCTATCTTTGTGCACCGGTTCTCCCATGGTACCATGCCTCTCAGGACTATAGTCAGGGTATGGACCACATACTCCAGAACACTGTTTCACTTTGACTTGAGCTACTTTACTTTAAGGCCATGCATTTTATAGTGCTACTATCATACTTTACAGTGCTCCTTTACATTAGAGGCATGTCTTTTTACAGTACTACTATCATACTTCACAGTGCTGCCTTTACATTAGAGTCATGCACTTTATAGTACGACTATCATACTTCACAGTGCTGCCTTTACATTAGAGTCATGCACTTTATAGTACGACTATCATACTTTACAGTGCTCCTTTACATTAGAGGCATGTCTTTTTACAGTACTACTATCATACTTCACAGTGCTGCCTTTACATTAGAGTCATGCACTTTATAGTACTACTATCATACTTTACAGTGCTCCTTTACATTAGGGTCATGTACTTTACAGTACATTGTCATTAACAACTACTGCTCCTCAAATTCTCAATACAAAACATACAGTGATGTTCTGTCATTGTCCTATCAAAGGCTTCTTATACACTGCAACAGTATAATTCTCTCATAGACTTGCCATTGAAATATTTTACAATGATAATATATTACTTTAACTGCCAATCTGACAGTATCTTTACTGGTGTTTTTACCTCTCTTTCTGTCAGAACTGTGTATATTACTGGGCCTTCTCAGCATGGTTAGCCTTCTACATCAACCATCCACTGTATACACCACCATGTAAGTCCTCAATCATTCAGACTTACCACTCAATGCCTCCACTCGATGCCACTCAAGACAGGAGTCCCTCCTGTACTCCATAAATAGGTACACCGCATCACAATAATAGGAATTATTGTGGGCTCACCAAAACATCTAAACTAACCACTGGCTTATATCTCTCCACAGCGTATGGGGATATGCAAGTGAACTATGCACTGGCCATATTTGTGGTATGCATTGCTGACAGACACCCAATGAGGTCATAAACATGAGACATCATTATTACAGATGACTTGGACGTGTGTGAACCCGATATGTGTTTGTGTTTTGACTGTAGCTCTGTGAGTTAGGGAATTTCTCCATTCACGTGGCCCTAAATAACCTCAAGGCAGAAGGTGGGCCCAAGTGCAGAAGGTTCCCTCACCCTACGAAGAACCCATTCACATGGCTGTTCTTCTTCGTGTCCTGCCCCAATTATACCTACGAGGTAAGGCTGAAGGATATGTTTTATTTAACTAGGCAATTCAGTTAAGAACAAATTATTATTTACAATGACGGCCTACCCCTATGCAAGGATAGACTATGCCAAACCTGGACAATGCTGGGAAAATTGTGCGCCGCCCTATGGGACTCCCAATAACAGCCGGTTGTGATACATCCTGGTATTGAACCAGGGTCTGTAGTGATGCCTCTAGCACTGAGATGCAGTGCCTTAGACCGCTGCGCCACTTGGGAGCCCTATGACAATGTGTTCTGACTATATAGCGGAGGTTTATGGAATGCTCAATGTTTGCTAGTCGGGAAGAGTCTGTTAATAATATGGAATATCAATGGAGTAACAAAATATCTGTATTTCTTATATTTAGGTAGGAGCCTGGGCGAGTTTCTCTGTCATGACCCAGTGTCTACCAGGTCAGTTGATTCATATCATATTTTAAAAATTTTCTTGTTTTCTAGTATCTAATTAATATGTTGGCCATTTTACTCACCCAGGCATTTTATATACACAACTCGTTTGTGTGTTGCACTTTGTTGCCACTAAGGTACAATACACGCTCTATTATTTTTTCCATCTCTCCACAGTGGCCTTGTTCACCTTCTTAGCTTTCATCCAGATGACCATCTGGGCCAAAGGGAAGCATAAAACCTACTCCAGGGAGTTTAAGGACTACCCTCACCTGCGCATGCCAATCATCCCGCTCCTCCTCTGATCACGCTACAAAGGTTTACCATTCGGACTGGAGCATTGGGGTCTTCAGCCTGCTTGAAAGGTTGTGATGATTAGTGGGTTACTGTGTTTCTCACAAAGCAAGAAGACCCACTGCTCCTTCATCTATCGCCATGGCAATGGTCTGTTATCTTTTCAACAACCACTATGCAAGGATAGACTATGCCATTGTCTTAGAAAGAGGAGGAAACCAACCGTGTTAAAGATTCATAGACATGGAGTATTGTTGACGTGTGGATGAACTTTTAATGAATATATAATAGTGAATTGACAGAAAGGAATGTCTCATCTCAACAATACTGTTGATGAACTGCTAATGATCATGTCTGCATTGATATTGTTTAGTTCAATCATTGAAACACAGCCATATTAAGGAGTTATTGGTATTAGTCCTGTTACTGATCATGTACAGTGCAGCTACTGAATGTTCTGACAACTGTTGGCATTCTTAGTCTACAGAGTGGCAATCATCTGAAAACTATGAAGTTATGAATATATGATTGAAGTTCTATATAATCTACCATATTATTTAGTAATAAGTTATTGTGCATTTCCTAGAGGAAATGTGTGTGTGTGTGTGTGTGTAACTTGATATGATATACCTGCTAAGGAAGTCTTTATTATGACAGAAGTGTAACAGGGCTATTTTCAGTAGGGAAAGCTGAGTTCTAGAACCAGGAGATGGAACACAGAACTAGGAGATGGAACACCGAACCAGGAGATGGAACACAGAACTAGGAGATGTCTAAGTCTGCAAGCTGATTATTTCCCCCTCTACAATGAAGCTGTACATGTTTGAATGTAACGAACAACCTGATGCTTTTACCTTTGTCAGACAGTTGAGGATAATTCAGTAATGTATTACTTTATATATCGTTCAAGATAACTACGATCTGTCAAATTCTCAGGTGTTACTAGATGCAACAGGTACTGTTTACATACTGTACAAATTATAGCCAAACTCGTTTTGTATACAAAGTGTAAATATCAAATAAATAATTTTGATCATTTCAAAGATAAGTCTATCGTGTCAATGTATCTAAAAGGAGAGTCATGCATATTTCAAAGAATCAATCGGTGTTTACAGAAAATATTTATTGGAAATTATTATTATTGCAGAGACCATTTATATATATATATTTTTTTGTTGTAAAAATAATCTCTGATTTGCAAACTAATCATTTATCTGCCATTTACATAGAACTTAAAAATTGCATACACACAAGGAAGCGCAATGTTTGAACAGTACATATAGGCTTACAAAATCAGATCATCATTTCAATATGAATTCAATAACAGCAAATGTATTGTTACAGTCAAATTCTATATTGCACTAGTAGATTTTCATTTAAAAAAAACAAAGGCCAAACAAAACGGATCATCTTCCTTGGCAGTATACGAGCATATGAAGCGGATACAGGCTTTGTTTTTGGTAACAGATCAATGTTACAATTTTCTTGCAGAAATGTAGCGCTGCAACTGCTGGGAATAAGTTTCTTCTTTCAATCTGTCTCTCACCAGTCACCAGTAGTGTCACCAACTAGTCTCTCACCAGTCACCAGTAGTGTCACCAACTAGTCTCTCACCAGTCACCAGTAGTGTGCCCAACTAGTCTCTCACCAGTCACCAGTAGTGTCCCCAACGAGTCTCTCACCAGTCACCAGTAGTGTCCCAAACTAGTCTCTCACCAGTCACCAGTAGTGTCACCAACTAGTCTCTCACCAGTCACCAGTAGTGTCACCAACTAGTCTCTCACCAGTCACCAGTAGTGTCCCCAACTAGTCTCTCACCAGTCACCAGTAGTGTCCCCAACTAGTCTCACCAGTCAGCAGTAGTGTCACCAACTAGTCTCTCACCAGTCACCAGTAGTGTCCCCAACTAGTCTCTCACCAGTCACCAGTAGTGTCCCCAACTAGTCTCTCACCAGTCACCAGTAGTGTCCCCAACTAGTCTCTCACCAGTCACCAGTAGTGTCACCAACTAGTCTCTCTCCAGTCACCAGTAGTGTCACCAACTTGTCTCTCACCAGTCACCAGTAGTGTCCCCAACTAGTCTCTCACCAGTCACCAGTAGTGTCCCCAACTAGTCTCTCACCAGTCAGCAGTAGTGTCACCAACTAGTCTCTCACCAGTCACCAGTAGTGTCCCCAACTAGTCTCTCACCAGTCACCAGTAGTGTCCCCAACTAGTCTCTCACCAGTCACCAGTAGTGTCACCAACTAGTCTCTCTCCAGTCACCAGTAGTGTCACCAACTTGTCTCTCACCAGTCACCAGTAGTGTCCCCAACTAGTCTCTCACCAGTCACCAGTAGTGTGCCCAACTAGTCTCTCACCAGTCACCAGTAGTGTCACCAACTAGTCTCTCACCAGTCACCAGTCGTGTCACCAACTTGTCTCTCACCAGTCACCAGTAGTGTCCCCAACTAGTCTCTCACCAGTCACCAGTAGTGTCCCAAACTAGTCTCTCACCAGTCACCAGTAGTGTCACCAACTAGTCTCTCACCAGTCACCAGTAGTGTCCCCAACTAGTCTCTCACCAGTCACCAGTAGTGTCCCCAACTAGTCTCTCACCAGTCACCAGTAGTGTCCCCAACTAGTCTCTCACCAGTCACCAGTAGTGTCACCAACTAGTCTCTCTCCAGTCACCAGTAGTGTCACCAACTTGTCTCTCACCAGTCACCAGTAGTGTCCCCAACTAGTCTCTCACCAGTCACCAGTAGTGTGCCCAACTAGTCTCTCACCAGTCACCAGTAGTGTCACCAACTAGTCTCTCACCAGTCACCAGTAGTGTCCCCAACTAGTCTCTCACCAGTCACCAGTAGTGTCCCCAACTAGTCTCTCACCAGTCACCAGTAGTGTCACCAACTAGTCTCTCACCAGTCACCAGTAGTGTCACCAACTAGTCAACCTTCTCCACTATCCTCCACGTTCCTCTAGGAGCTTTCAATTCCCCAAACAACTATTCCTGTCTGAGTTTCTGGTGTGTGTTTGTGCGTGTGTGTGTGTGTATGTGTGTGTTTACGCGTGCATTTGTGTGGGTGTGTGCGAGTGTTTACGCACAAACGTGTGTGTGTGTGTTTACGCGTGCATGTGTGTGGGTGTGTGCGAGTGTTTACGCACAAACGTGCATGTGTGTGTGTCTGTGCGTGTGGGGAGGGACGGTTCATTTCCCCAGACAACTTAGGGGTGTGACTTTGATTTCTTTTCTCCGTGCCCCAGCGGCCCTCGGGTGCAGCACCATGCCGTCGTCCTCTCCTGACTGCTGCTTGGCAAAGTTCACAAACACCTGGTGAGAGGAGAGAGATACACCAGGGAATAAACACAGTCAAGAACCAAAAATGGACGCTTATTAACCTTGGATAAAAATGAGAAAAGAACACGATACCTGGGGGGATACACATGCCAAAGAATAAACATCTTACATTCACAGAATTTCACAGAATGAAGATCCAAAAAGTCAGCCTATTATCCTTTGAAGTCCTGCAAGACGGCATGAGGAAAAATGACACTGGATAGAAGATGGCTGACGTGTAAGAATGTGGGTGACGCAGAAGTCTATTTAACACATGGCCGTACAACTTGAGAAACGATGTCAGAATACGATGGTCTCAATTCCAACTATAATTACTTTGCTTATCAATAGATGCAACTATTGAGAGGTACTGTATTTGTTGCATCAAATACTAACAATGGAGGGTGCAAGTATTGGTATTTTGGTTGTTGTTGTTTTTTTACCCCTAAGTCCACAGATTTCTTAGGTGTTTCTTACTAAACTCCAATCAATATAGAACATACAATATATTTCCTGGCTACTGTCCATTCATCTCTGTTTAGTAATTATCTCATGAGCCATACTCAAAGTCTCTGTCTAGCTAGCTAGACCTTCAATAATAAGGTTGAGCGAGAGTGTTTACCTGATCTAGTGTCGTCTGGGAGACGGTGTAGTCCTCTATATTGAGGCGGTCCTTGTTGGCCAGGACCAGCTGGAAGATCCTAGCCAGGGAGGAAGAGGCGATTTCATACTGCAGAGTGTTGTAGTGTTTCTCCCTCTGGACACAGCCAGGGAAGGTGCTCTCCATGAAGGCCTCGGCTGGGTTCAGGTCTGGGGGACAACCTGGTGTGGAGGACTGGATCTTCATGGTGACCACGTAACCATCACCAAACCTACAAAACACACAGTCAAATACAATCCAGGGCTGGTTAGACTCATAGTAGATAATTGGGTACAGATGAAGAAGGTACGTGAATTACAGCAGGGAAATTGTATTTTCTTTTAAGAGTTTGTACTGTAACATTAAGGCAGTAGCGGTAACGTTGTAAGGTTTCAGATATACACACTAAACCCTTCAGTAGGAACTATATCTGAAGTAAATAGAGACAGAACCTACTTGTATTTGAGGTGCTGGATGGTACCAAGACACTGGAAGGTGCCATTGACCATAATAGCCAGACGGGTACACAGAGCCTCACACTCCTCCATACTGTGTGAGGTGAGGACCACTGCTCGGCCATCTTGGATTACACTCATTATGGAGTTCCACAGGAAACGACGTGAGTGGGGGTCCATGCCTGTCGTGGGCTCGTCCTGGATAGTAACACACAAAGAAACATATTCAGATACACACTAACAAGCAGAATACAGAACCATTTCTGATTTCCCCTTAACCCCCTAACTGAAGGCCCATGGGTGACTCAAGTAATGGTAAGCTCACCAGCAGGACCAGAGGAGGACAGCCGATCATGGCAATGGCCGTGGATAGTTTTCTCTTATTACCGCCGCTGTAGGTCCCGGCTGTGTGGCCAGCATAGTCAGCCAGACCCAGCTTCTGAATTGCCCAGTCTGCCACCTGAGGCAGCAGAAGGACACATTATTGCCACCTCTGCCTGGCTAAATAAATAAATAAATAATAATACAATAATAATTTAGTGGGTGCTTATATTTGTCCTATTTCACACATTAAATGTTTGTTTTTTTGCATATCCCAACTCTCCCTGAGACAACTTCGGAGAGTGAGGTCATGGCCAGGGTCAATAAAGGGTCAATAAACATGTGGGTTTGTGAAATACATTAACACACTGAGGTGGATATAGCTATTCATTTGAGTTCAAAAACGTTAATTGTTCTAACCATGACCCTAACCCTAGCCTCTAAACTCAGAACCTAACCCCTGACCTCTGACCACAGCCTCACCTTGCTGATCTCGGACTCAGGCACCCCTCTGAGGCGGGCATACAGATGGAGGTGCTCTCTGCCAGTCAGCAGATCATCTATGGCATCAAACTGGGGGCAGTAGCCCATGTTCTGGTGCACGTCCAGGATATTGGTAAGGATGCTGCAGGGACAGGGAAGAAAGGTACGATTACAGGTGAAAAGCATAGGGCTGCGCTCTGGTGTGCCACAGGGCTCTGTTTTAGGTCCACTGTTATTTACTAATGATATCAACAGCGTCGGTAAAAACATTTATCATGCCAACTGTGATTGAGGAAGCATATGGCAATATGGCAATGCCCCATGCCCTGTACCTGTGACCAGTGACAGAGGCTTCTCCTGAGCTGACATCAGTGTCTCCGGTCAGCATTTTAAAGGTGGTGGTCTTCCCTGCTCCGTTCACACCCAGGAGCCCAAAGCACTGGGGAGAGAAGGAGGGGAGAAAAGGATGATGAGAACATATTTTATCACTGGGTCTCTACACGTCACCTTCCCGTGCTGTATAGCTGTTATACTAAACTCAGAAAAATAAGAAATGTCCCCTTTTCAGGATGCTGTCTTTCAAGGATAATTTGTTAAAATCCAAATAACTTCACAGATCTTCATTGTAAAGGGTTAAACACTGTTTCCCATGCTTGTTCAATTAACCATAAACAATTAATGAACATGCACCTGTGGAACGGTCGTTAAGACACTAACAACTTCTAGAAGGTAGGCAATTAAGGTCACAGTTATGAAAACTTAGGACACTAAAGAGGCCTTTCTACCGACTCTGACAAACACCAAAGGAAAGATGCCCAGGGTCCCTGCTTATCTGCGTGAATTTGCCTTAGGCATGCTGCAAGGAGGCACGAGGACTGCAGATGTGGCCAGGGCAAAGAATTGCAATGTCCGTACTGTGAGACACCTAAGACAGCGCTACAGGGAGACAGAATGGACAGCTAATTGTCCTTGCAGTGGCTGACCCCGTGTAACAACACCTGCACAGGATCGGTACATCCGAACATCAGGGAAGATATCCTCCTCCCTCATGTGGTACCTTTCCTGAAGGTTCATTCTGACATGACCCTCCAGCATGACAATGCCACCAGCCATACTGCTAGGTCTGCAAATCTGGTGCAGTCCATGAGGAGGAGATGCACTGCAGTACTTAATGCAGCTGGTGGCCACACCAGATACAGACTGTTACTGACCCCCCCCCCTCCCTTTGTTCAGGGACATAGTATTCCATTTCTGTTAGTCACATGTCTGTGGAACTTGTTCAGTTTATATCTCAGTTGTTGAATCTTGTTATGTTCATATAAATATTTACACATGTTAAGTTTGCTGAAAATAAATGCAGTTGACAGTGAGAGGACATTTCTTTTTTGCTGAGTTTATATAGAGGTCTATAGTATAGGGTGGTACTGTACTGACCTCCCCAGGTGACACTCCCACACAGATCCTGTCCACAGCTGGCTTTGTCTTCCCCATGTATGTCTGGGAGGAGAGAAAGAGAGCAGAGAGAGAGAGAGAGAGAGAGAGAGAGAGAGAGAGAGAGAGAGAGAGAGAGAGAGAGAGAGAGAGAGAGGGAGTAGTTAGAGATAAATAGAGAGGAAGAGAAAGAGATTGAGAAAGATATAACGATCTTGTTCACACTGCAAATTATTGAGTCAATAACAGAGAAACACATAACACAGGAGTCCTGAGTGGTCAGTCAGTCAGTTAGTCAGTCAGTTAGTTAGTTAGTTAGTTAGCATACCTTGGTGAGGTCTCTAATCTTTAAGATGTCATTCTTGCTTCCCCCATTATAGATGCGTTCTCTCTCCTGGGCCACATCCACGTCTTCCTCCATGATGGGATCCGTCTTACAATCTGTGATCCTATTACAGGTAAGAGGTCAGAGGTTTAAGGTAAGTGGCGAAGTGCTGTTCTGGACTGCTCTCACAATCAATAACGCATAGAGTTACTGGTACTAGTCAACTGGTAATGGTCAACAGAGTCATGCGATTCTGATCCAACAGATTCAAAAACACCATACAAAGATGAATTAGCTTCACCAATTAGATGATCTTCTAAAGTACTAAAGCAATGTAGACTTGTATATTAGATGTGAAGTGAAGCTGTTGGTTACCAGTGATCCAGGAAGAAGCGGTACTGGATCAGGATGTTCATGATGAAATAGACAAAGCCCTCAACAGCCATGAAGACCAGGTTCTTCCCTACAAAGTCCCAACTGTAGGGGTCCAGACTGAAGTCCTCGCCTGACACACACAAAGCAGAGCAAACAGGATCAGCATGTAGCATGGAATAATCCGCATTCGTACACCATCTGATCTAACCGATGTGTGAGAAGTGGGAAAAGTTTGAGTGCTGACAACACGGAATATGCTCCTGTTACACTTTAATCAGTCAGCTTATCTTCACATAAAACATTCATCAAGAAAACTGGGTGATGGTGCATGCACACTCGGTGGCAGATGCTCCTAAAGTCTCCTATATCCACTACCGTCCGACAGTGCCAACGGGGCGTATTCAGACTGTTCACTTTTTCCACATTTTTATATTTTACAGCCTTATTCGAGAATTGATTAAATAAATAAAAATGTTCAGCAATCTACACACAATACCCCATAATGACAAAGCGAAAACAGGTTGTATTACAAATAAAAAACTGAAATAACTTATAGACATAAGTATTCAGACACTTTGCTATGAGACTCGAAATTGAGCTCAGGTGCATCCTGTTTACATTGATCATACTTGAGATGTTTCTACAACTTGAATGGAGTCCACCTGTAATAAATTCAATTGATTGGACATGATTTGGAAAGGCACACAGCTGTCTATATAAGGTCCCACAGTTGACAGTACATGTCAGAGCAAAAACCAAGCCATGAGATCCAAGAAATTGACAGTTGAGCTCCAAGACAGGAATGTGTCGAGGCACAGATCTGTGGAAGGGTACCAATCAATTTCTGCAGCATTGAAGGTCCCCAAGAACACAGTGGCCTCATTCATTCTTAAATGGAAGAAGTTTAGAACCACCAAGACTCTTCCTAGAGCTGGCTGCCCGGCCAAACTGAGCAATCAGAAGAGAAGGGCCTTGGTCAGGGAAGTGACCAAGAACCCGATGGTCACTCTGACAGAGCACTAGAGTTCCTCTGTGGAGATAGGAGAACCTTCCAGAAGAACAACCATCTCTGCAGCCCTCCATCAATCAGGCCTTTATGGTAGAGTGGCCAGATGGAAGCCAGTCCGCAGTAAAAGGCACATGACAGCCAGCTTGGAGTTTGCCAAAAGGCACCTAAAGAATCTCAGACCATGAAAAACAAGATTCTCTGGCCTGAATGCCAAGCGTCACACCTGGAGGAAACCTCAAATCAAATCAAAATGTATTTGTCACTGCGCCGAATACAACAGGTGTAGTAGACCTTACACTGAAATGCTTACTTACATGCTCTAACCAATGGTGTGAAAAAAGAAGAAAAAAAGTATGTGTGTGTGTGTGTGTGTGTGTGTAGGTAAGTAAAGAAATAAAACCACAGTAAAAAGACATTTGAAAAAAGAGTAGCTAGGCTATATACAGACACCTGTTAGTCAGGCTTATTGAGGTAGTATGTACGTGTAGGTATGGTTAAAGTGACTATGCATATATGATGAACAGAGAGTAGCAGAAGCGTAAAAAGAGGTGTTGGGGGGGCACAGAATGCAAATAGTCTGGGTAACCACCTGTTCAGGAGTCTTATGGCTTGGGGGTAAAAACTGTTGAGAAGCCTTTTTGTCCTAGACTTTGCATTCCATTACCGCTTGCCATGCAGTAGTAGAGAGAACAGTCTATGGGGTCTTTGCCAGTTTTTAGGGCCTTCCTCTGACACCGCCTGGTGTAGAGGTCCTGGATGGCAGTGATGCAACCGGTCAGGATGCTCTCGATGTTGCAGCAGTAGAAGCTTTTGAGGATCTCAGGACCCATGACAAATCTTTTTAGTTTCCTGAGGGGGAATAGGCTTTGTCGTGCCCTCTTCACGACTGTCTTGGTGTGTTTGGACCAATCTAGTTTGTTGTAGAGAATGAGGACGTGCTCGGTGCTCCTTTTCCTGTAGTCCACAATCATCTCCTTAGTCTTGGTTACGTTGAGGGATAGGTTGTTATTCTGGCACCACCCGGCCAGGTCTCTGACCTTCTCCCTACAGGCTATCTCATCGTTGTCGGTGATCAGGCCTACCACTGTTGTGTCGTCAGAAAACCTAATGATGGTGTTGGAGTCGTGCCTGGCCATGCAGTCATGGGTGAACAGGGAGTATCAAATCAAATCAAATGTATATATATAGCCCTTCGTACATCAGCTGATATCTCAAAGTGCTGTACAGAAACCCAGCCTAAAACCCCAAACAGCAAGCAATGCAGGTGTAGAAGCACGGTGGCTAGGAAAAACCATACAGAGTACAGGAGGGGACTGAGCACGCAACACTGGGGAGCTCCAGTGTTGAGGATCAGCGTGGCAGATGTGTTGCTACCTACCCTCACCACCTGGGGGCGGCCTGTCAGGAAGTCCAGGATCCAGTTGCAGAGGGAGGAGTTTAGTCCCAGGATCATTAGCTTGGTGATGAGCTTTGAGGGTACTATGGTGTTAAATTCTGAGCTGTAGTCAATGAACAGCATTCTCACATAGGTGTTCCTTTAGTCCAGGTGGGAAAGGGCAGTGTGGAGTGCAATAGAGATTGCATCATCTGTGGATCTGTTTGGGTGGTATGCAAATTGGAGTGGGTCTAGGGTTTCTGGGATAATGGTGTTGATGTGAGCCATTACCAGAATTTCAAAGCACTTCATGGCTACGGACGTGAGTGCTACGGGTCTGTAGTCATTTAGGCAGGTTGCCTTTGTGTTCTTGGGCACAGGGACTATGGTGGTCTGCTTGAAGCATGTTGGTAATACAGACTCAATCAGGGACATGTTGAAAATGTCAGTGAAGACACCTGCCAGTTGGTCAGCACATGCCCGGAGCACACGTCCTGGTAATGCATCTGGCCCCACAGCCTTGTGTCTGTTGACCTGTTTAAAGGTCTTACTCACGTCGGCTACGGAGAGCGTGATCACACAGTCGTCCGGAACAGCTGATGCTCTCATGCATGCCTCAGTGTTGCTTGCCTCGAAGCGAGCATAGAAGTGCTTTAGCTCGTCTGGTAGGCTCGTGTCACTGGGCAGCTCGCGGCTGTGCTTCCCTTTGTAGTCTGTAATAGTTTCCAAGCCCTGCCATATCCGACAAGCGTTGGAGCCGGTGTAGTATGATTCAATCTTAGCCCTGTATTGACGCTTTTCCTGTTTGATGGTTCGTCGCAGTGAATAGCAGGATTTCTTTTAAGCTTCCGGGTTAGAGTCCCGCACCTTGAAACCGGCAGTTCTACCCTTTAGCTCAGTGAGAATGTTGCCTGTAATCCATGGCTTCTGGTTGGGGTATGTACGTACAGTCACTGTGGGGACAACGTCCCCAATGCACTTATTGATAAAGCCAGTGACTGATGTGGTGTATTCCTCAATGTCATCGGAAGAATCCCGGAACATGTTCCAGTCTGTGATAGCAAAACAGTCCTGTAGTTTAGCATCTGCTTCATCTGACCATTTTTTTAATAGACCGAGTCACTGGTTCTCCCTGCTTTAATTTTTGCTTGTAAGCAGGAATCTGGAGGATAGAGTTGTGGTCGGATTTACCAAATGGAGGGCGAGGTTAGAGCTTTGTACGCGTCTCTGTGTGTGGAGTACAGGTGATCTAGAATTTCTTTCCCTCTGGTTGCACATTTAACATGTTGATAGAGATTTGGTAGAACTGATTTAAGTTTCCCTGCATTAAAGTCTCCGGCCACTAGGAGCGCCGCCTCTGGCTGAGTGGTTTCCTGTTTGCTTATTTCCTTATACAGCTGACTGAGTGCGGTCTTAGTGCCAGCATCTGTGTATCCCGTTAGCTGAATATCTATGTCGTTATTCAGCCACGATTCCGTGAAGCATAGGGTATTACGGCAAATTGGAGACTCACTTGCGCGAGTAGCACGCACGCTCGTCCACGCGCTGCTGGTGAGTCTGATTGCAATTATGGAATTGTACCAAATCAAGTCTATAAAAGGTTGGAATACTTCATTGACAGCATCCCATTTGCACAAATGGTAAAAGTCACTAACAATATGTCATTAGAAAATACACACAAAAAGCATTTATTCATGGAGATTAAATGTACAGTGTAGAATGAAGATAATTATCTTTAACGTTTTTCTTAGCACAAATTGTTACATAAGTTTAGTCTCTATAGTAGAGGAACGCTTGTCACCTCTCAAACATGGCCAATCACTAGTGCCTGCTCACAAGTATTGGCTTTTTAGACACCATTCCTAATCAACACTGAAAGCAAAATCATTTTGAAAACACAAAAACAAATGATCGCAAACTGGCTACGCAATGGGAATCAGAACGGTGTTCGCTAGAAGAGTCCGCTGTTTCAGTCTATGTAAAGGTGCCTATTGTATTTCTTTGCAGCACATACATCATTTCAGATTTTCGAAATTGATCAAATCTCAAATCTAGTGCAAAAGTATTTTAGAAGCATTGCCTCTGTCGCTAATACCAGACACTCATTCATTCTTCATCGCGGTCTTCTAAACTCCTGACTCCATTTAATGCCAAGATGTTTATATTTATTTTTGATTATACTTTTACTTTTGTAATGTGACGTGGATCATTATTACATTTACAGTCTATCTGGTTGAGTGATCCTCGTAATGTTACGTGGGAAAGACAACTAATGGGACGCAGAATTAAATGTATATCATACTCGCACAAATGCGACCAGTTATTTTTCATATTTGCATTTCATTTATTTCACTAGTTAATGCGAGTAAACTGATGGCAGTTTAGAGCCCACTGAATGTCCATCTTATGTTCGCTAACGTTAGCTTGAAACAATCAGTGTTTGCTTTTCCACAACACACGTCCACGTGTTTATGTACAGCTGACAGTCGGCAAACTCAGCATCACAACAAACGGGAGGGGCAGACACCTGGTAGCTACGTCGAATAATGATGTATTCATCTCCATGTCCGTTGACACAAACTCCGTACATGTCTGTGTGTTGCAGCTCGAGAATCTGGATGTTAGATTTACTCAGTGGATTTATTTTTTATTCAAATGTTTTTTTTTTTTTTAAGTTTAAAAATAAATCAAATCAGGCCCTATTCATTTCGGCATACTTTTAACTCGGATATCATATCTGTGTACATGGACAGAACATTGCGTACTTTCGGAAGCTTGTCGCCAGCCACTGGCTTTGACTGGTCTTATCAGCCGATTAGGGGAAAGCTTATTCAGATCCACGAGTTATTTGAGAAGTGTCTTGGGTGTAAATCTCCTAGACCTTCGGCAGGACAAAAACACAGCATCATGTTTCAGAGGCAGTCGGCCCAACCCGGGGCCATCCGAGGCCAATGGTATTCCCGTCCTGTTATGGCATTCTGAATGCATCAGGATTTTGGCTTTGGGGTCTGGAGGTGTCCAAGACCTGCAGAACAGGCTAGGGTTGCTAGCGGTATTTCCCTGCTGACCAATCAGAATGCAGACCTTGGAGCGAGTGGTGGGGGTGGCAAGGGGTTGAAGGGGGTGACGGGGCAGGGGGTGTGAGGGGTGGAGGGAGTGTGACTCACCAAAGCGGGCATAGACGTCAGTAACAGCCTGATTCATAGCCATGTCGATCAGACCCCGGCCAAGACAATAGTGGGGGAAGATCAGCAGCATTTTCTTCAGCAGCTGGTTACACTTATACAGCGCCTGAGAGAAGCAGGAAGTTAGAGTGATACATAAATAATGGGAGGGAGTGGGGGGAGAGAGAGAGAGAGAGAGGGGAGGGGGAGGAAGAGACAGAAATGGAGGGCCGAACCACATAGTAGAATCGAGTCACTCAACAAGTACTAGTATTTGAAGAGTCATTGAGCAGGGGGTAGAGACAGACAGGTCTGTGAGTAAGTACAGGAAGCGTTTATCCCAGGCTGTGCTCTCCACTCACCGCTGTGCTGTCAAACAGGTCAAGGATGAAGGTGATGGCACTGCTGTTGATGCCAATGAACAGGTTGATGCAGGACAGAGAGACGTAGGCTGTGCTGGGAATACTGAAGATGTAGGACATGGGGTACATCATGGGAGTCACAGACCACCTGCAGTGAACAGAGACAGGTAGGGAGGGTTTTTCTCATCGTTTGATCAAGCTTATATTTTTTAGGATCACCTTAACATTTACATGTGGTCCTTGCCTAAATGTTCATTCTAGAAGAAGGGTTTCCTCTGGTCCAGAATGTCAGCTTATTCTGTTACTGTTGGATGGAGTTGAGTGGCGTGAGCAGCACTATAAACCTGCTACAAGTTTAGCCCCATTAACACCACTCAAGTTCTCGTCGCCTGTATCGCTGTACAGTACAATCCATTCATCATTTAGATCATGCTATAAAGGGCTGTTCGAAGATGCACTCTCCAAGGATAAATTACCGCTAACCTAAATCGGTAACCTTCCACCTTTAGCCCAAGTAAACGGGGCGTACTGTACTGTAGTACACTGACTTACCCATAGAGCATGAGCAGGGCTGTCAGGGGTTGGAGGTTGGTTGGCGACGTGTAGCACTTCTTGTCAAAGACCATGAAAATAGCCACCACCAGTGCTGCACTGATAGAGTAATTCACCTGATGAGGGGGAAGTGGCACAATGAATGTCAAGCCCTACGTAGAAAGATCAAACGTATCTCTCAATCTGTTGGGCTGTTTGAGTAGACACGTATGCCCTTCAGGTAATAAACTACATGACATTAGGTGGAATACGGTATGTCACAGATGGTAAATAGCGTTTCTACAACCTATCACTTCACTGTGATCTCTCTTCACTGGAATGATCTGCCATGCCACATTGATATAGATAATTTAAGAGAGTGGGTGGCCTCGCCACGAACCGTTTTGGCATGTCAAGAACTTGGTGTGTGTGTCAATGTGAGATTGGAGAGAGTATGACGGGAGACATACCATGTCCCAGAGGAAGTTGGCCATCCAGTAGATGACGGGACTGACCCCGCTGACGAACTGGAGGTGTTTGGCCTGGGTCACCCTCTCCTGGATGAGGTAGAGCACAAAGGAGGCTGGGACAAAGGACATGGCGAAGACAACACAGATAGCCACCATCGCATCCACTGAGGTGCTCAGACTAGGAGAGGAGAGGAGAGGAGAGGAGAGGAGAGGGAGTAGGGTTAGATAGCCACCACCACATCCACTGAGGTGCTCACAGGGACACAGAACGGGGTTAGGTGATCCAGGAGATCTGTCTTTAAAACCTCGCCTGGCTAGTACTCACACAGTGACCTAAAGTATCAAATCTCCTGAAAGGCTAGTACTCACACAGTGACTTCAGACAATTGTTCCTTGGTAAGGTTGAGAGGGTGGTTGATAGTGGTGATGCCGTATACATCCAGGCTGGCATCTTTGGGCAGGTTGGCTCTGAGGATGGCGTTGTTGGCCACGTTCATGAAGGCCACCATGGCATGCCAGCCCTTGTTGTTGTACCACACCTTCAAAAATACAGAATGCACATTCTAGTGAATCTTCTTTTGCTGGTGTATGGTACAAAAGTTAGACAGTGGATTTGCAGTAGAGGGTTAAATTGTATACAGTGTAGACAAGTGCAATATATGCCTTGCCTTGACATTGTATTCACTCTCCATGTATCGGAGGAAGGTTCCTATGTCCTTCAGAGTTTGTTTGGAGTATTTACCCTGAAAAGAAGAGTACCATGATTGGTTACATGGACAGTTACAGGGCTGTTGAAGTGTGTAAAGATCCACACCAGAGACATCTTTAGTAATCGTACCCCAGTAACATTGAGCAGTCGTCCCAGCTGTGACGCTGCGTCCTGAATGGTCTTAGGGTCCACATCTAACACAGGAAGCTGTCCCCCGACAGAAATACCTCCATACCTGGATGACAGACAACAGACAACACATATACCTCCATATCTGAACACCAGGAGTAAGACAGCGTACTCAGTGAGAGCTGAAACTCCTTATACAATAACGGTACTATGCCCCTGGCCACCAGAGGGCGCTACAACATCACTTTTCGTTACATGACGGCCACAAGCAAAGGTAACACCCACCTAGCTCATTGCAAATATACTACGTTTCGAATTTGTAAAATATGGAAATAGTACCTTTGTTCATTCACCCAGTATTTGCTCTTCAAACTGAACAAGAAAGACATATGAATTCTACTATTAGAGCTGTGTATGTAGAACAGAAGAAAGTAGATGAAGGCTGAAATAGTTCCACAGTACCTGGCCTTGATGAGGGAGGGGTAAGTCTTCACCAGGTAATCAGAGATATTCCTGCCTGTTAGGTCCACCACAACATCACCTGTCGACTGGATCCTCTATAATACAACGCACACACACACACACACACACACACACACACACACACACACACACACACACACACACACACACACACACACACACACACACACACACACACACACACACACACACACACAAACAAACAGTGTATGTATAACTGTGTGCATTGGTGACTGACTGGGATTTAAACCGGGGACACCTGATTACCACAATATTGTATCAGCCCAGTTAAAGCCTATGCATATGTCTCCACTAACCTGTGGTGGTGTTATCCCCCCTGCTCCCTCAGGGCAGACAGGCAGCATGGTGAGTTTCCTAGGGGTACTACACTGGCAGCCTGGGGAAGGGTTAACTGCGGTCCACTCTGGTCCATCCAACATGTCTATCAGAGCAGGGTTCAGTAGCGGCATCTCCCACTCCGTTGTGATGTTATTACATGGGAAATCCCTATACCGGGAGCACGCATGCACACATGCACATTGTTACACTTGAAGTGCCTATCAGGATCAACATGATACGCAAAATCATTTTTCGGGCATATGCGACGACGCCTCCCTCCTCCCCTAATGTTTGTTACTTTTGGGCATACAGTAGCCGACATGATATCAGTAACTATGACATTCTTTAAGACGGTCTCAAACTCAGGCCTAGCGCACATCTGGCCAGCGAGTTGCTTTCTGGCCCCCAGACTGATATCTGACTCCTATTGGAATCGAGTCTTAAAGTGATGCTATACTTCGACACTTAGCAAACAGAGGATATCGTATGGTAAGTGAACTGTCCCTGGTCAACACTCACTCCAGAGGTTCATCCACCATGCAGCGAGTCCCAAAGCCAGGCTTGTTCAGCAGCACCTCTCCAAAGTACCTCATCTCAGGGTCCAGGATACGCTCGTTACTGGAAGATGGCACATCCAACAGTCAACAGCAGTCTTTATCAAACGTGATCAAAACCCGCATAATCATTCGCGACTTTTGCGTTCTACTCGTGTGTTGTGCCAGTGGAATTGCACTTCCTCAGACTGCTCTGAATTGGCTGGACGATTGATTTAACAAATGGTGCTAGACTCAGGGCAGGACCGAAGTCTCTATGCTCACCTGAAGAAGGTGAACTGTCGTCCATACATCCAGGGACTAAGGGTCAGGCTGGGGTACTCTCCAAACGGAGGTACGATCGTAGTGAACATCAGTGATACGAACACAAAACTGGCAGGCAAAACTATCTGAAGAAGCCAAACAAAAGGACACAGGGACGTTTCCATATTCAGATTATGCATCATGAAACTGGAACCATCAAGAAATGAGTAACATTATTGCACATTATTATAAATAGGGATTTATAGCCAATGCACATGATAGAGGGGACACAAAATGCACGGCGCAAACAGCCGTCTGTGGAGAATGGTACCTGAGCAAAGAAGTCCTTATGTGATCTTGTGGCGTGGTGAAACCGTTTGATGAGCAGCGCAAATAACTGTTTCAGGACCAGACAGACACCTTTGACCTGTCTAGAGCCCCGCCCCTCGCTGCCCTCCGAGCCCCCAGAATTCCCCTGCCTGTTGGCCTCAGTCTCCCTGTCTGCCTCTGTAACGTAGGGAGAGGTTGGGAGTTAAATGTTCCCTGTCTGCAGACAGAAAGTGATACTACACAGCTTAAATGGTCTTCTACAGTGAAAGCCATAAACACTCTGCATCATCTGCAAGCCTGCAGCGCCACCACTCAGCATAAGCCTGAATCTATGACAGCTTCCTGGAATGCCACTAGAGAACAGTATATGGGTCAATCATTGACGTTGATAGTCCTAGTTTAAAGGCCATGGCTTATAAAATATCTGTTCATTATAGCCATTGCAGCATTATAGCCATTGCAGCATTATAGCCATTGCAGTAGTTTCTAGCTTGTAGCTTGTAGCTTGTCACCTTCAGATTGGTCGACATAAAGTGCTACTTTGTTGTGTCCTACACTGGGTCGAGGTGTCTGCTGCCACAATCTCTGGTCTGGGGGGTAGATGATGGCAAATTCAACATAACTGTCACACACATAACATCACAGTACAGTACTGTACAGTCTTCACACAGAACATCACAGTACAGTAATGTACAGTCTTCACACAGAACATCACAGTACAGCGCTGTACAGTCTTCACACAGAACATCACAGTACAGTACTGTACAGTCTTCACACAGAACATCACAGTACAGTACTGTACAGTCTTCACACAGAACATCACAGTACAGTACTGTACAGTCTTCACACATAACATCACAGTACAGTACTGTACAGTCTTCACACAGAACATCACAGTACAGTACTGTACAGTCTTCACACAGAACATCACAGTACAGTACTGTACAGTCTTCACACAGTACTGTACAGTCTTCACACAGAACATCACAGTACAGTACAGTCTTCACACAGAACATCACAGTACAGTACTGTACAGTCTTCACACAGAACATCACAGTACAGTACTGTACAGTCTTCACACAGAACAGCACAGTACACAGTCACACAGAACATCACAGTACAGTACTGTACAGTCTTCACACAGAACATCACAGTACAGTACTGTACAGTCTTCACACAGAACATCACAGTACAGTACTGTACAGTCTTCACACAGAACATCACAGTACAGTAATCTACAGTCTTCACACAGAACATCACAGTACAGTACTGTACAGTCTTCACACAGAACATCACAGTACAGTACTGTACAGTCTTCACACAGAACATCACAGTACAGTACTGCACCGACCAACACAGTCACAGTTCAGTACTATCACAGTACAGTACTATACAGTCTTCACAGCACAGTACAGTACTAACCAACACAGAACATCACAGTCTTCACACAGAACAGCACAGTACAGCGCTGTACAGTCTTCACACAGAACATCACAGTACAGTAATGTACAGTCTTCACACAGAACAGCACAGTACAGCTCTGTACAGTCTTCACACAGAACATCACAGTACAGTACTGTACAGACCAACACACATAACATCACAGTACAGTACTGTACAGACCAACACACAGAACATCACAGTACAGTACTATACAGACCAACACACAGAACATCACAGTATAGTACTGCACAGACCAACACACAGAACATCACAGTACAGTACTGTACAGACCAACACACAGAACGTCACAGTACAGTACTATACAGACCAACACACAGAACATCACAGTACAGTACTATACAGACCAACACACAGAACAACACAGTACAGTACTATACAGTCTTCACACAGAACATCACAGTACAGTACTGCACCGACCAACACAGAACATCACAGTTCAGTACTATACAGACCAACACACAGAACAACACAGTACAGTACTATACAGTCTTCACACTGAACATCATAGTACAGTACTGCACCGACCAACACAGAACATCACAGTACAGTACTGCACCGACCAACACAGAACATCACAGTACAGTACTGCACCGACCAACACACAGAACAACACAGTACAGTACTATACAGTCTTCACACAGAACATCACAGTACAGTACTGCACCGACCAACACAGAACATCACAGTACAGTACTGCACCGACCAACACAGAACATCACAGTTCAGTACAATACAGACCAACACACAGAACAACACAGTACAGTACTATACAGTCTTCACACTGAACATCATAGTACAGTACTGCACCGACCAACACAGAATATCACAGTACAGTACTGCACCGACCAACACAGAACATCACAGTACAGTACTATACAGACCAACACACAGAACATCACAGTACAGTACTGCACCGACCAACACAGAACATCACAGTACAGTACTATACAGACCAACACACAGAACATCACAGACAATACACCATTTATAAAAGACATACAGTTCAGATCTTCTTCTTTTTAAATTACCTTGTGTAGTTTTGCCAGATTTGGCTTCACCGTCCGCTGTCACTTTCAGGAATATCTACAAGAGAAAAAGAAAGTGCAATGGTACATGGCCATCAAACATGGAAACATGCAGTGGACTGATGTATTGTGACTGAATATAGGCTCACCTCCTCCAGTGATGTGTCGGAGACCCCGAAGCTGCTGAGGCCGATGTCAGAGAGGGTTTCCTCCAGCTCTCTGAAGAGGGAGGCGTAGGCCCTGGGCTGGAAGCCCTGGTTGGGCAGCAGGTAGGTCAACTCCTGGCCGATAGCCTCGATCAAACGGGCCTCTGGGACATGGTGGTGGACCAGCCCTGTGATGCTTGACAAGTCACCTGGTAGGGAGAACACACACACACACACACACACACACACACACACACACACACACACACACACACACACACACACACACACACACACACACACACACACACACACACACACACACACACACACACACACACACACACAAACCGAGTCAACACTAGTGGTGGAACCAACACTGTGGTTCTGGCTATGTCACCTGTTACAAGTATGTTACAACACATACAGAACATACACAGATGCAACAGCTAGTGAGGAAAGTGGCCATGTGTAAAGGGGCTTTATGGTCCCGTATACTTTATGTCACCTCAATTCCTCAATGAAAACCTTACCGTCCATCTGTCTGCCCGGGGTTTTGGCTTGAGGTGACTCTTCTTTGTACGTGGTACAGGTGGAGCATTTACACGAACACTCATCAGTACAGTCACACTTCATCTAGGACAAAGAGAAAACGGCATCGATGACACGCACCTCTGTCTAGGCAATGAAAGCACTCACTCACCCTAACGCACACTTCCCTCTCTCACACAAACAACAACACACTTTAGAGGCTCTTTCCGAGATCGTATCCATCCCACCTTGGTCCTGGGTCCCTCGTATTTCATTCGTCGAACCAGGGTGAGGTAGAACCCGGCACCGAAGCAGTTCTTGAGGAAGAGCGGGGAGCCGCAGCAGTGAAGACGACCCTGAGAGATGATGGCCACACGGTCACTCAACAGGTCAGCCTCGTCCATGTGGTGAGTGGACAGAATCACTGTACGTCCTGGGGAGGTAGAGAGAGGATGAGAGAGGATGAGAGAGAGAGAGAGAGAGAGAGAGAGAGAGAGAGAGAGAGAGAGGGTTAGCATTATGAGATGGCATTTGATATTATACATTTCCGATGTTGGTAAATTCCAGTTAATCAGCTGTTTTTCCTGCTCCATCCAGCAGGAGTATTCGGTTGTAACACTCACTACCGAGTTCCAAACTGCCTCTGGAAGCAACGTCAGCACAATAACTGTTCGTCGGGAGCTTCATCAAATGGGTTTCCATGGCTGAGAAGCCACACACAAGCCTAAGATCACCATGCGCAATGCCAAGTGTCGACTGGAGTGGTGTAAAGCTCGTCGCCATTGGACTCTGGAGCAGTGGAAATGCGCTCTCTGGAGTGATCAATCACTCACCATCTGGCAGTCTAACGGATGAATCTGGGTTTGGTGGATGCCAGGAGAACGCTACCTGCACCGATGCATAGTGCCAACTGTAAAGTTTGGTGGAGGAGGAGTAATGGTCTGGGGCTGTTTTTCATAGTTTGGGCTAGGTTCCTTAGTTCCAAAGAAGGGAAATATTGATGCTACAGCATACAATGACATTCTACACAATTTTGTGCTTCCAACTTTGTGGCAACAGTTTGGGGAAGGTCCTTTCATCTTTCAGCATGACAATGCTCCTGTGTACAAAGCAAGGTCCATGCAGAAATGGTTTGTCGAGATCGGTGTGGAAGAACTTTACTGGCCTGCACAGAGCCCTGACCTCAATCCCATTGACCACCTTTGGGATGAATTGGAACACCGACTGCGAGCCATGCTTAATTGCCCAACATCAGTACCCGACCTCACTAATGCTCTTGTGGCTGAATGGAAGCAAGTCCCCACAGCAATGTTCCAACATCTAGTGAAGGCTGTTATAGCAGCAAAGCGAGGACCACATCATTTGGTAATGTAGTGTGTTCCAATTACTTTTCAATACAATTCAAAATAAGTATTCAGATAACCTTAATTTGAAAAAAACAAGTAGTTGAATATTATAATGGATTTGTAAATACACTTGGAAAGTATTTGAAAAAACTCAAATACACTGACTCAAATACACTCCTATGCATTAAACAGAGGAATTTAAAAGTAATATTTGAAATAAGTATTTGAAAATACTTTCAAATCTATTTGGTAGACAAAAAAAACTATCAAATACTTAAATAAAAGTTATTGTTTTGGGCTGTGTATTTAAAAATACTCAAACTCACAGAAAAATAAAGTATTTAAATAACAAATAATTAAATACACATGTAACTATAAAAATACACATGTAACTATAAACCAGGTCTGGTGTGTACCTGATCGGTACTTGAGTAGTAGGTCCCAGATAGATCGTCTGGAGTAGGGGTCCACCCCCGATGTGGGCTCGTCCAGAATCACCACCTTGGCACCGCCCACAAACGCCATAGCAACAGACAACTTCCTTTGCATGCCGCCTGAGAGGAGAAGATGAGGACATTAGGAGAGGACAACAATACTGGTATCTCATATCTTGATTATGACACTCTAAACACAAGTTAAAGATGAGAAGAAGTGTTTGTTTCATCATCGCTGGCAGTGAAACAGAACTAGCAATGATGAACTATATACTGTAACTGTGCCCGAGGCCCAACACAGTGTGTGTGTGTGTGTTTGTGTGTGTGAAACCTGAGAGGTTCTGTGCCTCCTCGTCTCTCTTGTGGGGCAGGCCCAGATCCTCCAGCATGTTCTCTACCTCCAGCTGAGCCTCAGACAGAGACCTCCCCTTCAGCAGGCTGTAGAACAGGATGTGTTCTTCTACGGTCATACTGAGAGAGACAGAGAGAGAGCAGAGAGACAGAGAGAGAGAGAGACAGACGGACAGACTGTAGTGAACAGCTGCACTCTGCTGAATGTGCTCCTTCGAGGGGAACACCCCAACAGAGTGGGAAGTTGGGATTTTATGAATCACTCAGCAACATTATTTTTGCATTACATTCTTCTTTCATTATGATCTTGTCCCAACATACCCATCAGACCAAATAGTCTTTATTAAATCTGTAGACACACAGAACAACATCTTAATCTCCATAGACAGAGATAAATTAGACCTGTTTAGGAAGTACCCCCACCTTACCTCCCCCTCCCCACCCACTAACGCAGGAAGAGAGGGGAGCGAGAGAAGAGACAGAGGCTAAGAGAGATGGACAGAGAGGATGAGGGAACGAGAAAGAAAATAAGTGTGCAGAGAGAGACATGGACATGGTGGAGAGAAAGACAATAGACAAATGCATCACCACATCTAATCACTCCTTGTGTCTATATGACTCGTTAACCCACTGAGGCAGCAGGCACTGTAAGAGGTCACCTACTGGTGAAAGAGGATGTTGTGTTGGGGACACATGCCCAGAGAGTGCCTGATGGTGTCCATGTCTGTCCGGATGTCCTTCCCATAGATGGAGGCTGTCCCAGAGGTGGGAGGGAACATCCCCGTCAGGATAGACCTGGTGGAGACCACACAGAGGGACAGAGGGTGTAGAGGACAGACAGAGTCACATGGCCAGATGTCACAGTCATAGTCACTACACCTACTGTCACAAAGCTGTCCCCCAACCAGTGGTTCTCAATCTATTTTGGTTGATCACATTCTGCCCAAAGAACCTGCTCATAGGTCAGGTATCCCAGGGGATAGAAGGTACCACAGGTTGAGAAACACAGCCCTGAACTGATTCAGATGGTCAAAATGTGAATCATTTGACTGTGGGTGACATACAAGGTGGTGGTCTTCCCAGCTCCATTATGCCCCAGGAAAGCAGTGATCTGGCTCTCATAGAAGGTGATGCTCAGTCCGTCTACCGCAGGTTTTTGTCCCCTACCAAACACCTTGACCAGGTTCTGAACACACACACCCTCCACCAGTCCTGCTGGTTCCCCCTCAAAGTAGGCATGGCTGGGCTGACCTGGGGGGAGAGGTGAGAGGTTGGAGGTCAGATGTTAAAGGTCATTGGGATAGGAGTTGTGAGGTCAACATCTGATACGATTAATAGATAGAATCCAATATAATCAATACAATCAGATAGATGTGAACAACAAGCTTACCTTGTCAGGGTATTATAGTGTGTCATTCATATTATACAACATCTACACTGTAGTGTGCACTGATTAGGCTGGAATGGGTGTACTGTTACACAGTTGTTACAGGGTTATGAAATACTGTTGTTTGTCTGTGCTGATAGTGAATAATAACTGTAACAAAGCTGTTTATGTTATTTTTGCCTCACAAAAATAGCAACTTCACATGACCTTCCACCACATTGCATCATGACCTGAAAGACGTTATTTTATCTAGTCACTGTTCATATCCCTAATCTGACAAATCGTTGCTGATACACCATTGAATGAGATGTCTTAAGAAAAACAATGGCGAACAGTGAAGGTGAAATCAGGGGAAAGGAATGCTGCCACTTTGACTGTGTGAAAGGGAGCGAACCAAACGGGAGCTGAATCACATATTAACTAACTCTGACTGAGGGAAATGTACCAATGTGTCAGTCTGTATTGACACCCGACCTGGAGAGCAAACACACTCAAGGACAGCGGGTTCCCACACACTGCCTGCCGCTAAGCATTATGGGCCGGGCAAGCAGGCCACAGAGAGAGAGAGAGAGGGAGAGAGCTCTATTGTTTCAAACCTCATCAGCGATTCATCAGAGATGCTGGACTGAGACAAAGACTCCATGGTCTTGATACTTACATATTTAAAAAAAAATCCACTTAGTTATTCTCTTTAGAAGACAAGTGGATTTATTTGAATGTGTTTTTACCCTCTTTTTCTCCATTTTGTTTTTCCTCCTGGTTCTTCTTGTTCTCCTCCTCCTCCTCCTCCTCCTCTGTTTTCCCCTTCCCCAGCCTCTCTCGTTTGTCCTGGTGTTTGCAGGATGGCAGCTCCTCATCTGGTGCCTTAGTCTTCTGCTCGTCACCTGGTTCGTGATTGGTCTTCTGCTTCTCCTCAGCCTGATTTACCAGGTTGTCAAACCTGGGTTTCTCCAACTCTTTTGGCTTTGGGGGTTTGGAGTTGAGCCAATAGGAGGGCAGGATGGGGAAATAAAATGGCCGACCAATTCCATACTGCCCTATAGGAGAACAGAAATAAACACGGAGGCGGTGCTGGTTTTAGAATCCAATCATCAAATAAGACCAATAGTTATGAACATCAACTCGAAAAGTACAAAAGTAACCAACTGGTGCTGAGTTTCAACATTACTCCTTCTATGACGTTCATTATGAGTTTTTGTAACTGATTTAGGCATACTTACTATATGCATTTCTGCCATGAGTCATAGCATTATAGCCTGGTCCCAGATCTGTTCGTGCTATCATGTCGACTCCAAACATGGCCTGACGAGGAGTGGCATGATGGCACAAACTAGTACCTAGGCTATTAGCATGGTGGTTACCTGGGAAGACGTTGTCGAGGTACCAGGCAAGGACGGCGTAGAGTACAGTATCCAGGGCCATCATAGAGATGGAGGTGAGGAAGGAGTACTCATCCCCCTCCAGAGGGCTGGTCTGGATGTTGTCCCACTGCAGACCCAGACCCTGCTCCTCATAACGGGACAAGTACTCTGTCCCAAAGCCAAACGCCACCTGGGACATCAGGCTCTGAGAGGACAGAGATGGAGAGACAGGCCACGGAAGGAACATCAACTGATGTTAGCTGTTGAGATGGTTATCTAAACTGACTGTATGAAATGTTAGTCTTTTTAAAGGTGTAAGACAGCAAAAACATGTCTGGGGTCAGGAGTCAGAAGCCACAGTATGTACCAATGTCCATGCTAACATACTGTATCACTTAGAACGAATGCCAATACATTTGTTCATGCTAAGTGATATGCTAGTGTGGATATTGAAACACAGCTAGAAGAGTAAAGAATGAAGATAGGTACATGTGTCCCAGGGGGGACTAATATGGAGGTTACACACCGCCATGATCTTGTCGTCCTTGGTGATGCGGTCCTGCCATGCAAAGCAGAGGATGTGGGGCAGGTAGAGGGTGAAGTAGATGATACCGCTGCAGGCTGCAGCCAGGTTGGCCTTGTTAAAGAAGACACTGAGTAGGAAACACTGCATGATGGTGGCCGTGGTGAAGGTTAGCAGAAACAGGAACAGGATCAGAGGGTTGCTGTAGTTCAACACCTTACCACCCTGGAAGACAGAATAAAGAATGTAATTGGTTTGAATTGAGTCCCTATTTGCGTCATGCACAAAGGAGAAGTTACACATTGAATTCACATATAATTGATTGTTACAAAATTTGGGGGACAAAAGTAAAAAGTTCTAGCTTGTTTCCCAAATCTTCCACTAGAGGTCACAACAGTACATTCAAAACAGCAGCCTTCTGAGAGGCTCTGATCTATGACATAAATTAACATTGACCAACTAGCCATTTTGGTTATTTACAACTTGAAGCCAATTAGGACTGACCATAATGATCACAGTGAGTAGGGAAGTGCTGGCAGCCATCATGAGGAAGCTGTCTATGAACCATGTGACCCACAGAACCCCATTGGTGACCCCCATGGTCTTCAGGGTCTCTTTGAGCCTGAGCTCCTTCTCCAAGACGATGCTCTTCACGGTCATAGACACTGAGTAGACCCATGCCAGCACCATGAAGATGGGGAAGCAACGGTTCAATGTCAGCATGAAGCTAGAGGAGGAGAGGTGGTACGAGAAAAGAAAGGGAAAGAGGAAAGGTGGAAAAGAGAGAGAGAAGACGAAAAATAGGAAAGGGGGGGAGATAGAGAAGATATAAAAATGATGGGGGTAATCGATGAGAAATGTCCATCAAAAAATGCCATTTCTAAATGCAACAATAACATTTATCATTGACAAGCAGGCCTTGGGTTGGCATTCGTGTCTTAAGGTGTGCCACTCACAGGTCGTCCACGTAGCATGGGTACGGCATCTGTTGTAGGTAGACACCGAGGGGCCAGTCCTTGCCTGTCTGGGTCCTGATGATGCCATGCTCTATCATGTCCTGCAGATAGGCAAACCCCCCCCACACGTAACGGAGATCATCCACGGGGTCGGCCCTAGGACCAGGGTCCCAGTATCTGTAGCCAGAGGGAGAGACATAAGGAAGAGAGGGGTATATCTAAGGGCTTGATCTGCATTTAAGCATTTGGAAATGGATTTGTTTTTAAATGGATATGTTTGTCACTAAGTTACCTAACAAAGACAAATTCCACACTGGGCACCATACCTGAAAATCCCATTAATCCCATTTCAAGGAAGAGTTGCTTATGTTGCAAAACAGTTCATACAAGCATCATGATCTTGAAAGTAACCCTGATGAGTACGTAAGGTAAGGTCAAATCCACTCATTCATTACCTGTCCTTGATCTTATTGGTGCGCTCCACTGAGTCGATGTCCATGCGGATCTTGAACCGGACGTGGGGTGGAACCTTGGTGGTCCAGGGGTAGGTGTCCATGAAGACCAGGCCAGCCCAGAACTTACTCTCCCCCATCAGACTCAGAGCTCTGTGGGTCATCTGCTCCTCATCGTTCAGCCCAGAGAATTTATCCAGGATCAGACACTGTGGAAAGAAATTCAACGATTATGTACAGTGCATTTGGAAAGTATTCAGACCGTTACATTTTTCCACATTTTGTTACGTTACAGCCTTATTCTAAAATTGATTAAAAAAATTATATTTATCTTCAATCTACACACAATACCCCATAATGACAAAGTGAAAACAGGTTTGTACAATTTTTGCAAAGGTATTTTAAAAAGAATACAGAAATACCTTATTTACGTAAGTATTCAGACCCTTTGCTATGACACTCAAAATATAGCTCAGGTACATCATGTTTCCATTGATCATTCTTGAGATGTTTCTACAACTTGATTGGAGTCCACCTGTGGTAAATTCAATTGATTGGACATGATTTGGAAAGACATACCTGTCTATATAAGGTCCCACAGTTGACAGCGCATGTCAGAGCAAAAACCAAGCAATGAGGTCGAAGGAATTGTCCGTAGAGCTTCGAGACTGCATTGTATCGAGGCACAGATCTGGGGAAAGCAACCAAAACAATTCTGCTGCATTGAAGGTACCCAAGAACACAGTGACATCCATCATTCTTCAATGAAAGAAGTTTAGAACCACCAAGACTCTTCCTAGAGCTGGCCGCCCGGCCCAACTGAGCAATCGAGGGAGAGGGACCTTGGTCAGGGAGAGACCAAGAACCCGATGGTCAGTCTGACAGAGCTCCAGAGTTTCTCTGTGGCGATGGGAGAACCTTCCAGAACGACAAACATCTCTACAGCACTCCACCAATCAGGCCTTTATGGTAGAGTGGCCAGACTGAAGCCACTTCAGGCACATGACAGCACACTTGTAGTTTGTCAAAACACACAAAATAAACAAGATTCTCTGGTCTGATGAAACCAAGATTGAACTCTTTGGCCTGAATGCCAAGACTTACGTCTGGAGGAAACCTGGAACCATCCCTACGGTGAAGATTAGTGGTGGCAGCATCATGTTGTGGGGATGTTTTTCAGCGGCAGGGACTGGGAGATTAGTCAGGATCGAGCGAAAGATGAACGGGGCAGTACAGAGAGATCCTTGATGAAAACCTGCTCCAGAGCGTTCAGGACCTTAGACTGGGACAAAGGTTCACCTTCCAACAGGACAACCACCCTAAGCACACAACCAAGATAATGCAGGAGTGGCTTCGAGACAAGTCTCTGAATGTCCTTGAGTGGCCCAGCCAGAGCCCGTTCTTGAACCCGATCTAACATCTCTGGAGAGACCTGAAAATAGCTGTGCAGCAACGCTCCCCATCCAACCTGACAGAGCTTGAGAGGATCTGCAGAGAAGAATGGGAGAAGCTCCCCAAATATGGGTGTGCCAAGCATGTAGCTTCATACCCAATGAGACTCGAGGCTGTAATCGCTGTCAAAGGTGCTTCAACAAAGTACTGAGTAAAGGGTCTGAATACTTATGTAAATGTAATATTTCAGTTTTTATTTATTTATTTTTGCGAGAAAAAAAAACTGTTTTTGCTTCGTCGTTATGGGGTATTGTGTGTAGATTGATGAGGGAAAAAACAATTTAATCCATTTTAGAATAAGGCTGTAACATGACAAAAATGTGTCAAAAGTGAAGGGGTCTGAATACTTTCCGAAGGCACCGTACCTTGACTGCCATGTATTCACATAAACTTGAATTTGGAAGGGGGAACCATAACATTTGTGGGACATTTGGTTTCTATATGACGAAGAATAACACACACACACACACACACACACACACACACACACACACACACACACACACACACACACACACACACACACACACCCCATCAGGTCCTAATTGGGGCCACCAGTTTTTGTGGACTGTGGACTTGGACATGGGTTCCCATCCAGGGGGCTAGGGAGGGGGGGGGGGGTAAGGGGCCACTAAGGGCCAGTGTTGGCTAGGGGCCCGAGTTCAGATCCACTCTCATCTACTCTGACACCTCACCACCAGGCCTCCTATTGCAGCTTCTCCTCATCTGATTGAGCCATTTAACAAAACACTACCTATTACCACCGTGGAGGTCCTGCATGGGCCCTGGGGGAAGAACTGAGACAAACAGAACCACCAAGACACACACATGCAGAGGAATGCACGCAAACACACACAAACATGCACACATAGACGCGCACACACACACTCATTAAGACTGCATAACAAATCATACACACACACTCATTAGTTTGCATCAACCCTCCCTAATTGCCTCCAATGACAAAACTGTTGCTACACTCTTCAATCAGACTATGCCATTGCTGTGCTGTACACAAGCCCATCGGATTCCGTAGACTGCGTTCATTGTGGCGGAGCTGAAAGAGGGTGGTAAGACTGACAGCTGTAGCGAATTGGGCTAAATCGGGCCGGTCTACTCTGTCACACTGAAGTGCTGTAAGCCTCACGGAAGATAAAGACAGAGGGGCCATGCGATCCACACAGTGAGGACCAGGGTGCCATTTTACCCCATTCTGCCACCCCTGGGGCAAGAGGCCTTACCTGCTTACGCTGATTAGTATCGAGGGGGCGAGGGGCTAGTTGAACTGTTCCCAAAGTGCTTTGAGGGGCCGAGGGGTGAGTTACACAGTTTGGCCTACTCAGATGGAGTGTCCTCGGAGAGACAGTGAAGGGAGAAAGGCCCGGGTGGGTTTTCTACCCTCCACTAGATTAGTAGGGTACAAAAGAGACTGACAGCTTTGCTTGTTGTTCTCCCTCTCCCCCTCCTGAGCAGATTTACATGTCTTTAGTAAGGGGCAAATTAGAAGGCCATTGAAAGGCCATACAGCGATCGTATGCTTATATCACATAGAGTGTGTATTGAGTGGGTGTTGTTGTCTGGAACTGATTCATGTTTATAGAAAGCAACAAGCGACAGGTCTGAGAACTGTGCTCAATATTTTCTTGTGGAGAAAACCTGCGAATTTGGACGTTTGGCATTTTGTATTGAGAAAGACAATGCAGATTCTGGTGAAAAGCTATAAAAAAAGTATCAAACCCATGAATCAAAAGACCAAGGGTTATCTTTCCGAAAATATAGTCTCGTGGTCGTCAATCCCCACCATTGTGAATAAAATGTATCATAGCTTGCAGCCCAGCCCAGCCCACTAGTCCTGTCCCAGTCCTGACCAGCTCACCTCTCCATACTGGTTCATCATACGGATGACTTGGTCTGTGAAGTTGAAGACATTCCTCCAATCAAAGTTGGCCATGTCATAGTCCCTGTCTTCTATTGGCCCGTTGTACAGGAAGTTGAGGATGTGTTTTGAGGAGAACTCTGTGTCCTGTAGACTCCTGTCAATGTAGTCCCTCACCGTGGGATTCCGTATGGTATCCTGTGTGGGGGTGGGAGAGAATCACCATACTTTAATGAAGACAGCTTCTCCATCTTAGCAGGGGAGCTCAAACATTTCCAGGCCCAGGGACAAGTACTTGTCTGTGGTGACCTAAACTCCAGAACTGGACAACAACCTGACACCTTCAGCACACGGGGGGGGCACCTACTGTACCTTCATACCCCTTGACTTGTTCCACATTTTGTTGTGTTATAGCCTGAATTCAAAATGTATTTAATACAATATATAATCTCCCCCATCTACACACAATACCCCATAATGACAAAGTGAAAGCATGTTTTTTTTTTCAACAGAAATATCTCATTCACATAAGTATTCATACCCCTGTGTCAATACATGTTAGAATCATCTTTGGCATTCCACACCTATATTGTACAATATTATTATTTCAAAATTCTTCAAGCTCTGTCAAGCTGGTTGTTGATCATTGCTAGATAGCCATTTCAAGTCTTTCCTTCGATTTTCAAGCCGATTTAAGTCAAAACTGTAACTAGGCCACTCAGCAACATTCAATGTCGTCTTGGTAAGTAACTCCAGTGTGATTTGGCCTTTTGTTTTAGATTATTATTCTGCTGAAAGGTGAATTAATCTCCCAGTGTCTGGTGGAAAGAAGACTGAAACAGTTTTTTGCCCGTGCTTAGCTCTATTCTGTTACTTTTATCATAAAAAAAACTCCCTAATCCTTACCGATGAAAAGCATACCCATAACATGATGCAGCCACCACCATGCTTGAAAATATGAAAATGTGGTACTCAGGGATTTGATGTTTTGGATTTACCCCAAACATAAGGCTTTGTATTTTGTACAGGCTTCCTTCTTTTCACTTTGTCATTTATGTTAGTATTGTAAAGTAACTACAATCCACCCTCAGTGTTCTCCTGTCACAGCCATTAAACTCTGTAACTGTTTTAAAGTCATTGACCATTGACCTCATGGTGAAATCCCTGTGCAGTTTGCTTCCTCTCTGGTAGCTGAGTTAAGAAGGACGCTTCTATATTTGTATTGACTGTGTGTATTAATACACCATCTAAAGTGTAATGAATAACTTCACCATGCTTTTTTGTACCCATCTACTTTACCAATAGGTGCCTTTCTTTGCGAGGCATTGGATAACCTACCTGGTCTTTGTGGTTGAATCTGTGTTTGAAATTCACTGTTCGACTGAGGGACCTTACACATAATTCCACTTTGAAATGATGGGCATTGTGTGTAGGCCGGTGAAATAAAATCTCACTTTAAGCCATTTTAAATTCAGGCTTTAACACATCAAAATGTAGAAAAAGTCAAGGGGTATGAATACTTTCTGAAGGCACTGTTCCTGAAGGTGTGTCCCCCTAGACACAACTACCACAAAGCAACCAACAAAAAACGGGTCACAACTCTTGCAGCTCTGTCGCACGCTGGGTCTGTACATAGTCAAATTGTAGGCTTCCAGGGGACTCCTACGGTAGGTACACCTACAGCTCATTCCTTGGCAGTAGTACTGTAGACTACTGTTCAGAGTCTCTCAGAACATCCACCATCAGCCAATTACCACCCTTATCAGACCACAGCAAAATCACAATCTACTTGAACAGAGCAATACTCAACCACGAGGCATCAAAGCTGAACAAACGGCATGTTATAGAAACGCTATAGCTGGAAGAAGGGTAGTGTAGAAACCTACCCCCAAAAATATTGGTCAACAACAAATTCAATCCATCCTAGACAACTTCCAGGACAAAATGTTTCCCTGTAATAGTGACGGTGTAAACCTAGCAGTAGGAAGCCTGAATATAATATTTGACCTATCAGCTAACATATCAAATTCTAGCAGAAAACCTGGTTTGATGAAGAATGTAAAAACTTAAGAAAGACATTGAGAAACCAACCAAAAACACAGAGAGCCAGAAAACCTGACTCTACAGAAATACACTAAGAAAAAAGTAGAAACAGCATGTCAAAAAACAGCTCAATGTATTTTAAGAATCCATAGAATCCAATCCCATCTGGGAAAATTGGAACACGCTAAACAAACAACAACACGAAGAGCTATCTATACAAAATGGAGATGTATGGATAAACCACTTCTCTAACCTTTTTTCGGCCATATATAACAAAGATCCATGAGCAAAAACATATACATGATCATTTACAAATCTTAGAATCAACTATTAAAGACTACCAGAACCCACTGAACTCTACAATGACATTGGATGAGCTCCAGGACAAAATGCAAACCCCCCAAACCAAGAAGGCCTGTGGTGTTGATGGAATACGAAACGAAATGATAAAATATACAGACCACAAACTCTTGAACATTATCATCAGCTCTGGCCATCTTCCCAGTGGTATAAAGTACAGAAGTAAAAAAAATACTTTAAAGTACTACTTAAGTAGTACTAGTGGACAAACTACCCAATTGTCATACTTGAGAAAAAGTATAGATAACTTCATAGAAAATCACTCAAGTAAAAGTTAGTCACCCAGTAAAATTATACTTGAGTAAAAGTCTAAAAGTATTTGGTTTTAAATTGACTTAAGTATCAATAGTAAATGTAATTGCTAAAATAAGTAAATGTACAAGTATAAATCATTTAAAATTCCTTACAATAGGCAAACCAGACGGCACCATTTTATTTTCTTATTTTCTTATGGATTGCCAGGGGTACACTCCAACACTGACATCGTTTACAAACTAAGCATGTGTTTAGTGAGTCTGCCAGATCAGAGGCAGTAAGGATGACCAAGGATGTTATCTTGATAAGTGTGTGAATTAGACCATTTTCCTGTCCTGCTAAGTATTTAAAATGTACATTCTTTAGGAATGTAGTGAAATAAAAGTAAAAGTTGTAAAAAATATAAATAGCAAAGTAAAGTACAGATACCCCCAAAAAAAAGACTTAAGTAATACTTTCAAGTATTTTTACTTAAGTACTTTATACCACTGATCTTCCCCAAAATTTGGAACCAAGGTCTGATCACTCCAGTCCACAAAAGTGTAGACAAAAGTGAAACAATGTCATGAGAAAATGTCATAATGGCTTCTTATCAAAATATTGTACAACAGACCACATATACACCCCCTGCACACCTTAATTAGTGTGGAACAAGTCAAGGGGTCTGAATACATTCCGAGGGCACTATATCAATGAATTGGCGAGGCAACTAGAACAGTCTGCAGTACCCGGCCTCACCCTACTAGACTGAAGTCAAATGTCTACTGTTTGCAGATGATCCATTTACATTGACCCCCCCCCATTTGTTTTGTACACTGCTGCTACTCGCTGTTTATTATTTATGCATAGTCACTTCACCCCAACCTACGTGTACAAATTACCTCAACTAACCTGCAACCCAGCACACTGACTCTGTTCCGGTATCCCCTGTATATAGCATCTTTATTGTTATTTACTGTTGTCATGATGTTGGCCTGGGGGGTGGGTTTATGACAGTCATAAATACCTCTTCCCCCCCTTTTTCCTCTCTCTACCCTACTGATGTTACATTTGCAAACCCCTTGGCTAACATAGAGATTCTGGGAACATCAGAAGGTGGGGGGAAATGAACTATATTCTGGTAATCCGACCAATTGAACATATGCGGTGGTACTTAATGAATATGATGTCAGTTCGGTTGTCATCTGAGACATTATCATCAATGATAAGATGACATAAACTCTACAGTGGAAAATCTGCACATCAGTTATCGGATTCACATGGAATTGTTGTTCAATTTAAATGTTTGAATATGAAATTATTCGTGATGGGATGAAATGTGATTTTAGCTTCTAAAATGTGAGATTTGGGTTTTCATAAGATAGGGCTCTGCTCAATCAGTGGCCTGCCCCTGTGAAGGGACATGGGCTATAAAAACTTTTCAAACACAGCCTCCTCTCCCTTCCTATAGTAGCCCTTGACGACAATAAAACCTGCTGTTCCGAGGATGTGAGGAAGATGGTCCGAAGTCAGAATGGTTCAGATAATAACTACAGAACGAAGCCAACATCACCGTGAGCTTTGGTTGCGAATGGTATGAACTTTGAACTCTTATTCACTACGGAAGTGATACCTCCTAGCCGTTGAGTTAGCAACAGCCGCTGCAAACGAGGGTTAGGAAGGAACAGACAGAGTATCCCATCTATCACATAACGACGTTACTACAACGTATTCAATTGACAACCAGAGACATTCTTCAAAGAACTCGGTTGGGCAACACCGCCTTCCATCTACCACCAACCTACCAAAGCACAGCTCAGAGTAAATTTTTATTGCATTTTCCTTTTCCAAATGGGCGGTAATTTAGAATGCATAAGATACTGTATTTACGATAGCACAGCTTTGCCCTTTGTTCCTCAGTCTTCCCGCTCTTTCACTCAAACCCAGACCCTTTTCTTTTGTGTAACAAGCTGTCATATCTGTTCCGCCCGCTAGGGACATTTTCCTTTATGACGTAATTTGTAATCAAGTTATGATTTAATTATGTGTATGTGTAATTCTGTGTGATTAGTTAGGTATTTAGTAAATAAATAATTAAACCCAATTTTATATTGCTGGTTCAACTTGTTAGCCAGGGTTTGTGCAGATAACCAAGAATTTACAACTTTCAGATGAGACTGAATTAAGATGACGATTAATATTGACTGCTATTGATATAAAATATTACTAGGTCTTTAAGAGTTTATTCGGAAGATAACAGCTCTATAAATATTATTTTGTGGTGCCCGACTCTATAGTTAATTACATTTACATGATTAGCTCAATCAGGTAATATTAATTACGGAGAAATGATTTTATAGAATAGGATGTCATATCACTTAATCCGGCATAGCCAAAGACACAACACTGTGTTACTTCTTATCATTTTTTACTTTAGTTTATTTGGTAAATATTTTCTTAACTCTTCTTGAACTGCACTGTTGGTAAGTAAGCATTTCACGGTAAGGTCGACACTTGTTGTATTCGGCACATGTGACAAATAAAGTTTGATTAGATTTTTGATTTGATCTGCTGTTTCTATCCCCAATCAAGGAGGGCCGACAGCAGCACCGAGATCTTCTGCACAGATTCTGTCAGACTGGGGGGTGGAATAATGGTGTTCCAAAAAACAGGACAACAAACACAAATTCTATCTAGACACCGTTTGCTCTAGAGCACACAAATAATTATACCTACTCTGGCCTAAACATCAACACCACAGGTAACTTCCACAAGGCTGTGAACGATGTACGAGACAAGGCAAGAAGGGCTTTCTATGCCATGAAAAGGAACATAAAACTCAATATCCCAATTTTTTATTTCAATCAGTTATAGAACCCATGGTTGTGCAGTCTGGGGTCCACTCATCAACCAAAAATGTACACATAGCGACAGATACCCAGTTTAGACTCTGCATGCAGAATTCTGCAAAAAATATCTTTCATGTACAACGGAAAACCCCAAACAATGCATAAAGAGCAGAATTAGGACTACACCTGCTAATTATAAAAATCCAGAAAATAGCTGTTCAATTCTAAAACCAGAAATCTGGCCCTAAACAGAGAATACATCGTAACATAATACCTGACCACTGTGACAGACCCAAAATTGCTATTGAAAGAGCCGCCATAGTCAGCCCACTGCCCACAAAATGAGGTGGAAACTGAGCTGCACTTCCTCCTGCCAACGGTAAGACCTTATTAGACACATATTATACACAGATCACACAGACCCACAAAGAATTTGGAAACAAATTAAACATTGATAAACTCCCATATCTATTAGGCATAATACAGTGCGATCCCAGAATAAATATTTGAGTGCAATGTTTGTTGTTGACGTTACGTTGTTTTTTGTTCGTTCACATTGTTCAATTCACTTGTTTTGGCAATGTAAGACTATGTTTCCCATGAGAGAGAGAGTGAGTGAGTGAGTGAGTGAGTGAGTGAGTGAGTGAGTGAGTGAGTGAGTGAGTGAGTGAGTGAGTGAGTGAGTGAGTGAGTGAGTGAGTGAGTGAGTGAGAGAGGGAGAGAGAGAGAGCGAGAGAAAGAAAAAAGAAAAAAAGAGAAAGAGAGAGAGAAATAGAGAGAGAGAGACAGAGAAGATAGGGGAGATAAGAGCTATTGAGTGGAATAACAACATGAAGTTACACAGGAACGCCAGCTCTCTCTGCCTTGGGACAGCATGAGACTAGAACCCTCATGAGAAAGGTATGGGGGAGGAAATGATTTAGGACTAAACAGACATATATCATAGTTTATACAGGGCTAATTGGTAAATATATACAACTTAGTTTGCCACAGGTGACATTATTTAAACATCTTATAGAGGCCGAACTCTGACAAAACCATAGCAGGAGTGGAGGGACGTTAAAGTTATGTCATTTCACACCAAAACTGGGTCAATGGATTATTTTGAGATAACAATGATAGTTAGTTTGAATTGACCATGTTGGTGTTTATAGAGTGTGTTTATAGAGTGTATGGGACTGTAGACTCAGTTAGTTTGAATGTACCATGTTGGTGTTTATAGAGTGTATGGGATTGTAGCCTTCCTTACCCTGATCATGTTCATCTGAACGCTGTCCTGGAAGAAGGCCCAGACCTGAGGGCCCACCTCCTCCCAGGCCCGACCCATGGTCCTCAGCCTCTCCAGCTCCTCAAATGTGGTGTTGGCCTAGAGGACACACACACACACACACACACACACACACACACACACACACACACACACACACACGCATATCAGCACACACACACACACACACACACACACACACACACACACACACACACACACACACACACACACACACACACACACACACACACACACACACACACACACACACACACACACACACACGCATATCAGCACACACACATACTCACGTGCGCTTAGGCAGCATGCATATATGCACGTATGAACACCCACACAGACAAACTACGCATGCACGAGAATACACTCACACTGTTTCTAATTTCTAGTTGCATACCAATCACACATTATATTGCCTGCGAAAATAACCAAAGATATCGATTATGATTTAGCATCCTCTACAATGTGTATAGCCTGTCCTACAGCGTTCTGTGGTACACACATACCAAGGGAGGCTGACTGTTGCATTTACATTAATGCGTGTGATAAAAGCATGGAAAAGGGTGGAAAAGCAACACCCAATTAGACACCTTCCTCTTGTGTCTCAGATCTCTGCTGACAAAGGGACAATGAGGGACAATGAGGTTGGTGACAATTGGCCGTACGCATTCACCCTGTTCCCACAGGATCCCACAAAGAGAAGCCTCAAGGATCAAACACCAAATTGAGACTGGATGCAGAATTCTGCAAAAATATCCTCAGTGTACCACGTAAAACACCAAATAAGGCATGCAGAGCAGAATTAGGTCGATACCCGGTAATGATCAAAATCCAGAAAAGAGCCGTTAAATTCTACAACCACCTAAAAGGGGCGGCAGCTTAGTGTTTAGAGCGTTGGGCCAGTAACCAAAAGGTTGCTAGATTGAATCCCCGAGCTGACAAGGTAAAAATCTGTCGTTCTGCCCCTGAACAAGGCAGTTAACCCACTGTTCCTAGGCTGTCATTGTAAATAAAAATGTGTTTTTAACTGACTTGCCTAGTTAAATAAAGGATAAATACAATTTAAAAAAAGGAAGCAATTCCCAAACCTTCCATAACAAAGCCATCACCTACAGAGAGATGAACCTTGGGCTCTGTTCACAAACACAAACAGACCCCACAGAGCCCCAGGACAGCAACACAATTAGACCCAACCAAATCATGAGAAAAGAAAAAAGATAATTACTTGACACATTGGAAAGAATTAACAAAAAAAACTGAGCAAACTTAAATGCTACTTGGCCCTAAACAGAGAGTACACAGTGGCAGAATACTATGTACAGACTCAGTGAGAAGAGCCCTGCTATTGAGAAAGGCCGCTGTAGGCAGACATGGCTCTCAAGAGAAGACAGGCTATGTGCCCACTGCCCACAACATGTGGTGGAAACTGAGCTGCACTTCCTAACCTCTTGCCAAAAGCATGACCATATTAATGACACATATTTCCCTCAGATTACACAGATCCACAAAGAATTTGAAAACAAAACCAATTTTGATCAACTCCCATATCTATTGGGTGTTATACAACGGGTGGGTCAAATCCTGAATGCTGATTCAAAAGATCATTCCAGCCGGTGTCTATTCCACAAGTTACCACCAGCTAAATCTATGACGTTAAAATGCCTATTTACTCTGTTCCATCTGACTGGGCAATCCACTGTCTCATCAGCCCAGGCAGGGAAGTTATAAACTTGATCTCCACTATAATAAGTGTGAGGGAAAAAAATAACCTGTCCCTCATTTTAAGGTCAACCTATTCTTTTTAAAATATTTTTTTTTAATGAGACATGCAGGTGAGCTGGTTCTACTCTTTTTGGCCATTGTCTGGTGTTTTGTGGTGGAAAACTGAGCGGGTCGAGCATAAAACATCAACCCTGTTACCCATAGAGGGTTAGGTTAGAAATGTTTTTGTTGTTGTTGCACTCAATTCCCCTCCCTGTTGCACACAACACACTTCCATTCCCCCTGTCACAAGGGGCTGCATGGCTGGTTTAGTCGTCAAACCTGTTACAGTCAACACTGTTTTTTGGGGGGGCACATAATAGGCACTTACGACAGAATGTTCAAATGAGGCGAAATAAAAGGTTTTGTCCCCCCACCAAGTTACACTACTCAAAAGGGGTCAGTTCAAGGAGGGGGTCATCAGGTCTGGAGGAGGAAGGGATGGAGAAATGAGGGAGAGTGTAGGCCATGTTTTGGCATGTGCAGCAGACTGATGGCTTAACCCGTAGTTCCCTTCCATGCAATTAACATCCAGATCTGAGGGAAATGGAAGACAAAGAGGGCACTAAAGGTCGGGGGAGAGGAAGCTGGTGTGTGCGTGTCTGTGTGTCAATGTGTGTGTGCGTGCGTGTGAGTGTGACCCTCACAGTGTCAGGCTCTGCTTACATAACAAGAGGAGGAGAATATAAGGCAACGGAGTGTGTCACGGTTACTGTGTGTAGTAGACGATACAGATGTGTGCTCCTATTGTGATACACCCAGCCGTGACTCCTAGGCCCTACAGGCTTCTTACAGACATGTCTATACAGCAACGCTCTACGGAGCGCCAAGCCCTGATTCCCAAATTCCTAAATACTGCCGTGTGTTCAGAACGAAGACGACTGTTTACCAAGTCTGTCACCATCTATTGAACAATCTGCAATGGATGTTCATGTTTCGAACACTTCTGTCTCCTGATTAACTCACCTGGTTTCCCAAGTCTAAAATGATGAATTGACTAAATCCAGCAGACTCCGCTATAATAAAGTGTGAATCATCCCTAGTCTACCACATGCATTCGCTGTATGTAGCTCCCTTACGTTTCTGATGATCTTTCTGACAGCTGGGGAGTCGGGTGCGTAGAGGATCTTCCCCATCATCATGGGCTTGACAGAGCTCCACATGATCCTGGTGATGGGATTGGACTCTAGCTCCTTCATCAGATCATTACAGAATGGAGCTGGGGAATAAGACAGTACAGAACTTTTGAAGAAACTTAGAGAGGATTGAGAGAACCTATAACCCCGTGATAGGGTTAAACTCCAAATCCTGCATCAGATCAGAACATACTTTGGGATAAGACAGGAGAGAACGGTAAAGACTCTCAGGTCAAGCAATACTCTTTTTTTTAATCTCAAGAGACAAGTAAAGCAGACTAGATAAAACAACCTGTCCCATAATACCACTGAATTTCGACTGAATTTATACGGAAAATGCAATGCCTTTCCTGCTCCTAATCAGCTGCTATATTTGGCGTAGTCGGCAGAGGAGAGGGGCTGAATGCTGACCCAGTGACTGAATGCTGACCCATTGGCGGTGTGACTGTAGGTGTACTGAACCTGCCTCTATCTGTCTCTTCATTAAGATGAAACTGGCTACTATATTAGTGGCTCATTACTGTATTAGTACTCACTGGCGGTATGGTCGTAGGTGTACTGTCCCTGTCCTCCCCGGGTGCTATCGTTGATCCCCATGAAGGCCTTGTAGTTGTTGTCCTCATACCAGTTGAAGGAGGCCACCCGAGAGAAGCCCCCCTCCATGTAGCCACACACCAGGCTGGACACAGCCCCCATCAGCTGTCTGAAAGATGGGGGAGAGCCCACCTGGGACTGGAGCAGGGGGGACATCACCTCCACCAGCGCTTTGGAGCTGTTCCTCTCTGACAACTGGGGGGTGAGGTAGGGGAGGGTGTTGTTATTTAGAAACTGTATGTAAATTATGACTCTGAATCATGTATGACAGGGTTATATAATGTGACCAAATAGAAGGATATGTACAGCCATATTAGGTTCTTTAGGTTATCTGTCAACAAAGTTTTCCCTCTAAATGAATCACAACAAACTAAAGAGATTCCAAAGGGAGGAGGGGTGGGTTGTAGGGGGGGGAGAAGGGATTGTCCAGTGTAGGTCCCTGAGGGCCCATTAGAACCAGGGGAGGTGTTGAGAGTGTGTACTACAGTGCTCCTCACAACCACTCTTAACAAACAGCCACAGTAATGGGACAGCACCACAGTGTTTACATAGAAACCACAGTAATGGGACAGCACCACAGTGTTTACATAGAAACCACAGTAATGGGACAGCACCACAGTGTTTACATAGAAACCACAGTAATGGGACAGCACCACAGTGTTTACATAGAAACCACAGTAATGGGACAGCACCACAGAGTTTACATAGAAACCACAGTAATGGGACAGCACCACAGTGTTTACATAGAAACCACAGTAATGGGACAGCACCACAGTGTTTACATAGAAACCACAGTAATGGGACAGCACCACAGTGTTTACATAGAAACCACAGTAATGGGACAGCACCACAGTGTTTACATAGAAACCACAGTAATGGGACAGCACCACAGTGTTTACATAGAAACCACAGTAATGGGACAGCACCACAGTGTTTACATAGAAACCACAGTAATGGGACAGCACCACAGTGTTTACATAGAAACCACAGTAATGGGACAGCACCACAGTGTTTACATAGAAACCACAGTAATGGGACAGCACCACAGTGTTTACATAGAAACCACAGTAATGGGACAGCACCACAGAGTTTACATAGAAACCACAGTAATGGGACAGCACCACAGTGTTTACATAGAAACCACAGTAATGTTTACATAGAAACCACAGTAATGGGACAGCACCACAGAGTTTACATAGAAACCACAGTAATGGGACAGCACCACAGTGTTTACATAGAAACCACAGTAATGGGACAGCACCACAGTGTTTACATAGAAACCACAGTAATGGGACAGCACCACAGTGTTTACATAGAAACCACAGTAATGGGACAGCACCACAGTGTTTACATAGAAACCACAGTAATGGGACAGCACCACAGTGTTTACATAGAAACCACAGTAATGGGACAGCACCACAGTGTTTAGAAACCACAGTAATGGGACAGCACCAAACATAGAAACCACAGTAATGGGACAGCACCACAGTGTTTACATAGAAACCACAGTAATGGGACAGCACCACAGAGTTTACATAGAAACCACAGTAATGGGACAGCACCACAGTGTTTACATAGAAACCACAGTAATGGGACAGCACCACAGTGTTTACATAGAAACCACAGTAATGGGACAGCACCACAGTGTTTACATAGAAACCACAGTAATGGGACAGCACCACAGTGTTTACATAGAAACCACAGTAATGGGACAGCACCACAGTGTTTACATAGAAACCACAGTAATGGGACAGCACCACAGAGTTTACATAGAAACCACAGTAATGGGACAGCACCACAGTGTTTACATAGAAACCACAGTAATGGGACAGCACCACAGTGTTTACATAGAAACCACAGTAATGGGACAGCACCACAGTGTTTACATAGAAACCACAGTAATGGGACAGCACCACAGTGTTTACATAGAAACCACAGTAATGGGACAGCACCACAGTGTTTACATAGAAACCACAGTAATGGGACAGCACCACAGTGTTTACATAGAAACCACAGTAATGGGACAGCACCACAGAGTTTACATAGAAACCACAGTAATGGGACAGCACTGCAATGTTTACATAAATACCACAAAGAAAATGTCAGAGAAGATTGATTGATTGAATTCCACTCCTTTGAAGATATTTTTGGTGGTTTCTTCTAAATTGGAAGACACATACTGTAACTAACACCACTTCTAGACTGAACAGAAATAGAGAAAAGGAGAGTTTCTGTTCTAGCCAACAGAGCAGTGGGATATCTGAGGCAGAGTTTCCACTCAGCTGGCTGGCCTATCTACTGTACAGCTACAGTGTTCGGTTTATGGAACCAGACAAAAATGGAACTTTGAAAATGACCGACTGGCGTCACATCTTTTGTCACCGGGCGGCAGACAAGAATCCAGACGGCCCCACCAACAGGATGTTACCTCTGCAGAATGTCTTCTTGCGCCCTCCCCCCGCCTCCCTCTCCCTGCAATCACCACTTCCCCTGGGGTCATCCACCTGACCCGTCAACCTTTGACATTTGTCTGAGGCCCTCACCTGTGCTATAACCCTCACTTACAGCTGTCCGGACAGATTGCCTGTTGATTTATCTGTTTCTGCATCCCAAATGGCACCCTAATCCGTAAAAAGCTTTGTGATTCACGTCTATAAATGCGCTCTACAAATGTAATTATTATTATTATTGCTTTTGACTCTTGCCCATAGGACTCTGGTCAAAAGTAAGGGTTAGGGTGTCACTTGGGACACAGCCTGTGAATGCGGCTCCATGTTGAGACTAAAGGGTTATTAGGGCTGGATTTAGCCTTCCTCATACGCACTCATGATATCCCTGCCGTCTGTGTTTGCGTAAAGACCCGAGCAGGGAGGAAGCAGTGGTTTCCTGAGGGATAGAAATATAGTGGTGGGTGAACTTTGGGATGGATGATGGTTCTAACGGTGGTAGGGTTGACCTCTGGTAGTTTTAGAGGCGGCGGAGAGAATTGTGTGTGCGCGCGCGTGTGTTTGCCTACCTCTCGCAGCTTTTCGTAGGTGGCAGAGAGTACTCTGGCCCAGAAGTGTAGGTCGACACCGCTGGAGTGGTTATCCAACACCCGGGGAAGCTGGAAGGAGGAAAAGAGCTGTCAAAATGACTGTCACGTCCTTACCAACAGTGGCGATGCGTCAATCAGGGCAGCTTGTTTTGAGCCCTACCTGTTTAGCAGAAAAAAAATACAATATTATTTTATAATTTTTTTGGTACCTGTTTGGCATGTTATTTTGGCATTAATACAAGTCACATATCAGTTTGCAAACAATGTTAAATAAATAAATCATTGAGTTCATAAAGCAGGATACAAACAGGGTCTCTTTTTTACTTTCTTGAGTAAGGCAGCTCCAAAATGCAGGTGTTTCAGCCGAGCTCAGTGCTTTCTGTGGTAGTGGGGCAGCCAGAGGAAAATACGGAGCGTATGGAAAATTCAAGCCACTTGGGTGCTGCCATAGACTTACATTAGAAGTGCCCATTCAAAAAGGCTCAAGGTCAATTGCCACAGATAAAATGAGGTCAAATCACGTTATATCTACCATAGCTTTGATTGGATTGGATCATGTCAACATCATACGTTCAAAATCTTAGTTACTGTAGCAAGCTAGACAAGCAGTCATGCTTATGCATCAAGTCAGCAGTCTACTGGCAAATCCATTTTAATCCTTGTCATATGAAGAGAAATTATAGATACAATTTATCAGCCATTGGACAAAAACATTACACAACAAGTTGGAAATCACAAAATCAACAATGAGTGCTAAGGCACCACTGCAGCCCTGGGTTTGATCTCAGGCTGTGTCACAGCTGGCTGTGACCGGGAGACCCATGATGCGGTGCACAATTAGCCCAGCGTCGTCCGGGTTAGGAGAGGGTTTGGCGGGCCGGAATGTCCTTGTCTCATCGTGCTCTAGCAACTCCTTGTGGCGGGCCGGGATGTCCTTGTCCCATCGTGCTCTAGCAACTCCTTGTGGCGGGCCGGGATGTCCTTGTCCCATCGTGCTCTAGCAACTCCTTGTGGCGGGCCGGGATGTCCTTGTCCCATCGTGCTCTAGCAACTCCTTGTGGCGGGCCGGGATGTTCTTGTCCCATCGTGCTCTAGCAACTCCTTGTGGCGGGCCGGGATGTTCTTGTCCCATCGTGCTCTAGCAACTCCTTGTGGCGGGCCGGGATGTTCTTGTCCCATCGTGTCTAGCCGGGATGTTCTTGTCCCATCGTGCTCTAGCAACTCCTTGTGGCGGGCCGGGATGTTCTTGTCCCATCGTGCTCTAGCAACTCCTTGTGGCGGGCCGGGATGTTCTTGTCCCATCGTGCTCTAGCAACTCCTTGTGGCGGGCCGGGATGTTCTTGTCCCATCGTGCTCTAGCAACTCCTTGTGGCGGGCCGGGATGTTCTTGTCCCATCGTGCTCTAGCAACTCCTTGTGGCGGGCCGGGCGCCTGCAAGTTGTCTTCTGTCGTCAGTTCGACAGTGTTTCCTCCGACACATTGGTGCGTCTGGCTTCCGGGTTAAGCGAGCAGTGTGTCAAGAAGCAGTGCGGCTTGGCTCTCGACCTTCGTCGAGTCCGTAGGGGAGTTGCAGCGACGAGACAAGATTGTAACTACCAATTGGATATCACGAAAAATGTCCAGAAAAGTTTGAATACATTGGCCATGCTGTCAACGCAGCATGAATTCTGCCTCATTAAAGACAACTGGAAACTCAGAACTGGGAAATCTCAGACTTCAGTGAGTTCAAGACAACTGGGAGCTTGGATAAAACTAGCTCTGACTGGGAAAATAGAAAACATTATTTTGAACGGTCATCCGACTCGGAATTCCAAGTCAGGATTTCAGGCCTCTTTCTAGAAGCCACAAGAAGGACCGCCGGACCACCTTCCTGATCAAGTGAGCACAGCACAATATATTCTATGCTGCTGCATAAATGATGTAATATGCCAGGGAGATATGTATACTGTACCTAAGAAAGTAATACTAAGTGTTTGTTGTATGGTAGGCTGTTAGTAGCCCATGTGCCTCACCCTAATAATTTGGTCCCTGTCCTCCCTCATAACATAGCCTATTGTTCTGACTTGGTCAATCAATAAAATGTATTTATAAAGCCCTTTTACATCAGCCTAAAACCCCATACAGCAAGCAATGCAGATGTAGAAGCACGGTGGTGCACATGTAGCCTATAACCTGTTTTAGAGAAATCTAATCATTGAATACTGTATGCTCATTAATGTCTTAATCGAAATGACGGATTGCCTCTAATCCGCTCGTCATTCCCTTATGCCCACATAGGAACAGAGAATGCACCAAATCTGCTGAACAGTGCATTGTTGTCATCTTCTGTATCCTAAACTACAGTATCTCCAGTAACTGTTTCTTCCAGGGACTATTTCAGCTGGGGAAACTTCTAACTAGCTCACAACACAATGGGCTAGAGGTCAGGAAATCGCGCACGGCAGCGACGCACAACTCCAAAATAAGACGTCCTTCCTCTCTGACATTCCTCACTATCTCGTGAGATCTAATGGGCTTGTTTCAAAGAAGACACACACACACACACACACACACACACACACACACACACACACACACACACACACACACACACACACACACACACACACACACACACACACACACACACACACACACACACACACACACACACACACACACACACACACAGCCCTATTGGGGCCAACAGTGTGTGTGGACGTGACCATGGGACCATAAACACAGGTGATTATACAAAAGCTCCCTTCGGTTTAGTCTGGAAGGGAGGCATGGCATCTATAATCTCATTATTGAAAGAGGTCAAGTCCCAAAACCTGATATACTCTCCTAAAACTGGTACTTGAGCAGTCGGTGGCCATTCAACTCACTGTATGTTGCCTCAATCTATCTCAACCATGCAGAAGGAAAGTAGATGGCAGGTACAGTATGTATATATTAGGTGAAGTACTGAATCCATAGATGTACAGATACTTTAATGTTACTGCAGCTCCACTATGAATTATACTTCAGTTTCATTACACAGTAGTGGATTGTTGTTTTCCTGTTTAATTTTGGCAGTAGTGATTTTTCACCTTTGGAAATTCAATGGTTTGTATCTAGGCAGTACAACGTTAGAGGAAATGTGTCCTGATGACTTACAACATACACATTGTTTTAAGCCATGCAATTCCATCATGACTCACGCCAACTCCCCCCAACTGGTGCCAACTCTCCTCAACTCCCCCCAACTGGTGCCAACTCCCCCCAACTGGTGCCAACTCTCCTCAACTACCCCCAACTGGTGCCAACTCTCCTCAACTCCCCCCAACTGGTGCCAACTCTCCTCAACTCCCCCCAACTGGTGCCAACTCTCTTCAACTACCCCCAACTGGTGCCAACTCTCCTCAACTCCCCCCAACTGGTGCCAACTCTCTTCAACTACCCCCAACTGTTGCCAACTCTCCTCAACTCCCCCCAACTGGTGCCAACTCTCCTCAACTCCCCCCAACTGGTGCCAACTCTCCTCAACTCCCCCCAACTGGTGCCAACTCTCCTCAACTACCCCCAACTGGTGCCAACTCTCCTCAACTCCCCCAACTGGTGCCAACTCTCCTCAACTACCCCCAACTGGTGCCAACTCTCCTCAACTCCCCCCAACTGGTGCCAACTCTCCTCAACTACCCCCAACTGGTGCCAACTCTCCTCAACTCCCCCCAACTGGTGCCAACTCTCCTCAACTCCCCCCAACTGGTGCCAACTCTCCTCAACTCTCCCCAACTGGTGCCAACTCTCCTCAACTCTCCCCAACTGGTGCCAACTCTCCTCAACTCCCCCTAACTGGTGCCAACTCTCCTCAACTCCCCCCAACTGGTGCCAACTCTCCTCAACTCCCCCAACTGGTGCCAACTCTCCTCAACTCCCCCCAACTGGTGCCAACTCTCCTCAACTCCCCCAACTGGTGCCAACTCTCCTCAACTCCCCCAACTGGTGCCAACTCTCCTCAACTTCCCCCAACTGGTGCCAACTCTCCTCAACTCCCCCCAACTGGTGCCAACTCTCCTCAACTCCCCCCAACTGGTGCCAACTCTCCTCAACTCACCCTAACTGGCGCCAACTCTCTCCAACGTATGTCCATCAGCTCATGCTGTGGGTGTTTGGCAGAGGGTTGGAACAGCCAATAGTAGTCCCCAGTGACCCACGCCAGCCAATCTTTGTTGGTAAGTAAATAAACAAGATGGCAGTGTCCCAAATGTGACAGATATTCAGTGCCACAGACCACAAGGGTCCATTCAAAAGCGAATACTACTGTATGATAATACAGATTGAGGACTTCATGTGGCTATACGATGAAGGCATACATAGGCAGCCCAATTCTGATATTCTGATATATTCTGATATATTTTCCCTCGCTAATTGGTCTTTTGAAAAATCAGATTAGCTCTGAAAAAGATCTGATGTGATTGGTCAAAAGACCAATTAGTGGAAAAAAGATCAGAATTGGGCTGCCTGTGTAAACGCAGCCATAGTGGCAGCCATAGTGCGTTTTTCCATATTTGGACAATATGGAAATTGTTCATTCAAAATCCAGGATAGAGTCCAGGACCTTGGTTTGCAAGGCATATATATACAGGTATATATACATAGGTATGTGATGCATAGCAGACAGGTCAGACATGAGGCACAATGGGACACATTGAGATTGACAGACCTGACGGAAGAGTTTAAAGAAGTCCACGTTGGCGTAGAGCCTGTCCTCTATGGTCTGTAGTCTCTGTGGTGTGAGGGCACAAATGCTGCTGTGCACCCTGTACAGCCCCCTGCGGCTGGGGAAGATGATGAACTGCTCCAGCAGGGTCTGACTGCAGGCAATGTCCTTCAGGTGGAGGTCAGGGACGCCAAACACAAACTGAGGGGCAGATGTCAAGGGTCACAGAGGGAGGGGGTTTGTAACATTGAGCAAAACTCCTCAGTGAAGAGAAGGCCTCTTTTTCAGGAAGTAGTAAGCCTATATACATGCATGCATGTGGACACACACACACACACACACACACACACACACACACACACACACACACACACACACACACACACACACACACACACACACACACACACACACACACACACACACACACACACACACACACACACACACACACACACACAGCCTTTAGCCAGTCCCATTTAATTTTAGGTTCTGTATTCCTTTCTTTGTGTATGTGTTTTCTGTGTGAACAAAGACCTAGTGATGATTCACCCCCCACTGCATAGCCCTTTGATCCAGGGCTGGTGTTGTCGCTCACTGGGGGGAAGAGAAGGTATGCAGGAGCCACAGGCCACCAGACAAAGCCCACAGCTCAACCCAGTGTAATGACATCAGTATCCCAATAGCCCTCTTGACCACAGCTTTCAAATGGAGATCCTGTCCTGAGCTTTCATAGAAGCACACTGCCTTTCTCAGGGTTGTGATTCAGCCAGCACTGTTGGATTATTCAGCCAGCACGGCTAGCCCCCAGGAAAATGTGCTGGCTGGATAAATCCTTAGCTAATAATTAGATGGGATACTCAGGGTGATGGAGTGTTACAGCTGTCTAAGTGGGGACAAAACACACACACACAGTAGGCCAACTAAGGTGTAGTCTGACCTGCTCAGGCCTGATCTTGGCATTGACCAGCTCATTGACCACAAACTCTGACAGAGGAACATCCCTTAGGAGAAAGGACGTCAAGGTCTCATCATCCTTCAGAATGTCCTCTACCTTCAGCCCTCGACCTGGAGAGAGAGAGAGAGAGACAGAGAGAGACAGAGAGAGACAGACAGACAGAGAGAGACAGACAGACAGAGAGAGACAGACAGACAGACAGACAGACAGACAGACAGACAGACAGACAGACAGACAGACAGACAGACAGAGCAAGAAAGAGAGAGAGAGGGAGGGAGGGGGAGCGAAAGGAATGGGAAGAGGAAAAGGAAAAGGAAGAGGGAAGAATAGTTAAGACCTCAGATAAGAGGAGAAGGAAGTACCCCTGAGATGATAATCAACGGGAAGATAGTGATGTGGAACTTGACAGGTCCTCAGTGAAAATGGAAGTGGTATTTCTTTACATTGAAGACTGCCAGATTATCCTTTGAAACTTTGAGGAGACACAGAGACTAATTGAATAAGAGTGATATATCCAGACATGGTCTCAGAAGTATAGGACGACAAAAGTGTCCATCTCACTGTGGAATGAAGAGATAAGTGTTGAACTCTTAGAAAAAAGGGGTCCAAAAGGATTATTTGGCTGTTCCCATAGGATAACCCTTTCTGGTTCCAGGTAGAACCCTTCTGGGTTCCATGTAGAATCCTCTGTAGAAAGAGTTCTATATGGAACCCAAAATTGTTCTATTTGCAACCAAAAAGTGTTCTTCAAAGGGTTCTCCTATGGGGACAGCCAAAGAACCCTTTAAGGTTCTTAAGATAGCACCTTTTTTTTTCTAAGAGTGTAGTTAGTCGATCCATCATAAGGGGCTATTATCCCAGCGGAGTAGCATTTGTAGTTGTCAGATCAGATTGAGAATGTATAAGCGATCATTAGTATGGGAATGTTAGCATTGGCTTCCAGATATAACCAAGTTTATGTGTTCTGTTGGGAAGGGAAACACTTGAATTGCTTTCTGACAAAATAAACAGTGCTGCTGCTTAGGATCCTAGTTCCCACTACGGGGAAATGGCTTTCTAAAAGCCTAGCTAAGTGATGTAACCCACCTCCAGTCTACACATGTTGCAGAGCAGGAGGAGAGGAATGGGAGAGATGGGATGTGTTGGGTTCATTTGTTTGGTTTGGCGAAGATGGGATACAATTGCCCCTGAGTGCTTTTGGACCAGATGATTGTGTAAAACATGATAAATGACTCTCATAGTAATAGTACAAAGAAAATACACATTATTTGGTGAGGACTGCACATTGCAGTGTGAGTGTTTTTATTTCCAGTTTAGAAAAATATTTGTCTAGTATTGAAATAACAACCCAATGTATTTGAACCCAGGCCTGTCCTGGATCTGTACTTATGAACCATAGCTTTTAAGTTGATGGGAGTTCCTCTGACCTGAGACCTGTTCTGGGCTGGTCCGCAGGGTGTCCATGAAGGTGCTCATGGTGAACAGTTCCCTCCAGAGCCGACCCAGCTGCAGGAACTCTGGGTCACTCAGAAGAAGCTCCTGGGCGTCCAAGTAGAACCGAGCCAGTCTGCATGAGGAGCAGAGCAAAGGATGGGTCACACACACACGCACACGCACACACACACATAAACACCAACACAGACAAACAGATACACACACAGATAGGTACACACATTCATTCAAGCAACCCATTCACACATACATAAGAACCCCGAACCTCATTGGTGTGAGTGCAGAGCCTTGCCAAGTGCCGATGAAATGTCTTCAGTGAGAACATACTGTATTATAACATGTAACACCCTCCTTTCATCTGCCATCAAATGGTACATAAGCAGGTAGTACTGCTACTCGACCCTCTCCTATCTGGCTGGCCCATCATCACAAACAGCCCTATCATCACAAACATCATCACAAACAATGACCATAGGAGTTGGCTTGACAGCACCAACAGATCTGGGACCAGCTATCACAGCCCTGCTCCTCTGCTCACATGGAATCGTTGTAGTTGGAGACGAGCCCGGGGCCCTCTCCCCTGGTGGTGTACTGGAAGCATGGGTTGTTGGCATTGCAGAAGATTCCTTGGATCCATGGAAGGATGCCAGTCGAGGGCATGGCCTTGTTGGGAAAGTGACCTGTACAACAGTGGACAGGACAGGACAGACAGCACTGGTCAATAGCAAAGGCCGGAAGAGTTGACACAGCTCTGATCATCCCGTATAGATTGGTATAACTCTAGTCACAAAATTGATTCTTTTGCTTCACTATTTGACTAGAAAAGATTTCTAAATATATTGAAAATATTTTGTTCATCAGAGCTGACCATTTGCTGGTTTGTAGGGTTGTATTGTTTGTGCATAAACTGCGTATAATGTTGGTAACGCCAGTGTTTAGATTGTCAGAAGAACATGTTCTTACACTCATGTTGACGGTATAAAGGGTTAGCTGTCCTCAGCCACACTAGTCCAATGAACAGAACCACTGGCCACATAATCTCCATGAAGAACCGCATCTGGGGGGAAAACAACGAACAATATACTCTTCACATTGGAAGGCAGCTGTTAATTTTGAATTAATAAGCTGAAAAAAACATCTATCTGTATTAGAGTAGCAGAAGTGAGTGTTGGGTGAGAGTTGATTTGTGTGCGTACATTTGTTTTGAGGGTACGCATAAATTAAGGAGTGTGACTTTAGTTTGTTAATGAAGCACAAAGAGATCTGAATGTCCACAACACAAAGTTGACTCCCGTCGTTTGGCTTGTGTGTGTGTGTGTGTGCGTGCGTGTGTGTGTTGGTTCAAATTGGGCCAAGCTTCATTAGTTTAGTTACAGTATGCAGTTGGCACGATGCGAGACGTGATCATGGGCGACTGAGCTAAACACAGCAATCTAAACACGGCGGGCCGGGCTGCTAAGCTAAGCAGGGCTCCAGACCTGTGTAACAACCTCCTGTCACCCAGCAGCCCTCAGAGGCATCATCCTCCTCATGTGATTGTCCTCTCACGACCTTTAGGCTACTAACACGATGACAGGTCTGAGAATCTATCCAGAACCAGTCAATGACAGGGTGGATCTATTTTCTATTTAGATAATGTGGCATTCTCAATACGTAGATTTTAAATCCTACATTTCGGTTCTGTTTTAGCACGGTGGCCCTAAGGGGCAAAGTAGCTTTCAGAATTCAGTGACACACAAAGCAAGTGCTTGCAAATCATTTCACAGAAGGTGATGGAAATGTCTTCAAAACGAAAGATGTGCTAGATTGAGATAGACAATCATCCGAAGTGTGTTTGTTTAACCTTCTGTCTCTTGCGAAGGGTCCAGTTCTTCCACAGCAGCAATCGGACTTGACTGCCCGTACCCATGATCCTCCTCTTCACCCCTCGTAGGGGTCACCACCAGGGCACAGACCTGGAAACAACCATCACACAGCCATCATACAACCACCTCACAACCATGCCACAACCACCAAACGACCATCACACAACCACCTCACAACCATACCTCATCCACCTCCCAACCACCTCACAACGCTGACATAATTAACACGTTTCCAAATCCTTAAACAATCTGTTTCTCACTGAATATCATACAGGTAGAACAGTTCCAGTTTCCTGTGATTCTAGGACCTCAGAACAGGAAGTGATCCTTCCATGCGCTGAGAAGCATGCTGGGCTACTCCTAGTTCCAGACTGTTTTGATACTGATTGAAGTAGACAAGTGTATCACATGGGGAGGGAGGGTGGGAAGGGCAAAGCGCTTTTCTAGGTCATGCCAATCAGTATATAACAATAGGGAGGGAAGAACAACTCTCATTGGCTGAGCTGCTTATGTCATGTGATGACATAATAACAGCACACATAATGGCCACTACTCCCAGTGGACTGACTGCTTGCAGAATGGATTACTGTAATAATGTAACAATTCAGCCTTTTGAAAATCTGACTGATTAATGGTGCTGTTCTGTCAACCTCTAGTTGTCAGATATCTCAAATAAATAAATTGTACATAGTCTGATCTAGTAAACATCCTGCTGGTTAAGCTGAATAAAAATGATGCCGTTACAGTGTCAGAGTACTATTACTATTAATTACTATTGTAGGTACAGTGCCTAACTCAATTAGTGTGAGTATGTGCTGCCACAGGTGCAGTAATCAAAGCTACTTTTTAGGGTCAACAACCTCACTACGATGTATGGCACATGTACAGACTGATTGACAACTCCATCTCTGTGCCCTCAGGGGAACCCAGGAAAGCACAGGAAGACTGCAATTAAAGGATGCATTCTGTCACTTAAAACTATAGTTACTGGTAGTACTACTAGTAGTTACATTTACTGGTAGCACTACTGGTAGTTACATTTACTGGTAGCACTACTAGCAGTTACATTTACTGGTAGTACTACTGGTAGTTACATTTACTGGTAGCACTAATGGTAGTTACATTTACTGGTTGCACTACTAGTAGTTACATTTACTGGTAGTACGACTAGTACAATTACATTTTAGTCACGGGAGCAATTGGGGATAAATGCCTTACTAAAGGGCACATCGGCATATCTTTCACCTCGTTCGCTCAGGGATTCTAACCAGCGATCTTTCGTTATGTGGCCCAACGCTCTTAATTTCTACGTGAACGTTACCTGCCGCCAGTAGTAGTTACATTGCAATATGTTATGCACAATGTAAAATCCTCAACTGGTGTTGTACCAAGATGTAATTCCCCTCTTCTGACCAAATGTGTTTGTTATTAAATAAACATCTGTGCATGCTGTTCGCAACAAGGTTGAGATGTTGACGATAGGATTTGGTTGCTTTAAGAGTTCCCAGGAGCATACAGATTTTGCCACAGTGTAGCCTACAACCACAACATAGACTGTCCTAGCAAGCGTAGCTATTACACATGAATGAACAGACTGGTAAAACAACTATATAGGACACCTCAACAAATATGAAAGAGCACTTACTTCAGAAGAATAGAACCGTGGAGTACCATCTAGTAGTGAGTAGAAAGTAACCCAGGACGTTGCGTTGTGTGTCCCATGTCTGGTGCTAACAGCTAACCACGCAGTTCCTTTAGTAACTACAGACCCAGCGAATAGTTAATCTGATTGATTTAATCTTCTTTCTCAATGCCTCAGAGCCTGCTAACACCGCTCATCCATTTTCACAGAGACCTGAATGACCTGACAACCACCCGAGAAAGAGAGGAATCATTTTATTGAAGGTTATGGGGGGGAAAATAGGGTCTACATGTTATGGTTTCTTCCTCTTACGCTCCATTTATTCACATCAAGTAGGAATTGACCTAGGCTCCAAAATCTGGTTTATCAACTATCTATACTGTAGGTGTGAGAATACAAAAGATTACAGAAACGTGTTTGGAAGTTGTCAACTATATTTAATAAGTTACAAAAAGGTGTATGTTCGTATGTACCTGTTTGTACAATGAAGGGGATTTAATACATTGGAGACAATCTGCAAAGACCCTTATAGATAATATTTATAAAATATAGACGGATATACCATTTACATGAATGTAGCACTTACTGGTACTTATAACCTGTACAAAGTGAGAGTATAATTGATATGATTAAAATATCTGGTCAGTACTGACTGAACTGAATAGTACTTTCAAAAAGAGAACAGCTTTGGCCGTAATATTGTGATAGACCTCTTTACAACAGGCCAGAAACGACCTGACTGACCTCTAATTATATTATTCAATGTTTTTCAGTTGAATTGTTAGGTTGTTACCTTCCAGGTAAACATCTAAAAGGAGCAGGTTGATGTTTGGTTGAAGTGTGGCTTTGTAGCATATCTCCATTGACTTACATACAGACACTTTCCATATATAATGCCTAAGTGTCAATCAAGTCAAAGATAAATAAGAGTTCGTCCACGTTGAACGAGCAACACATGCAGTTTTATATTAAACATTGTAACTTTTCAAATGACTGTATACAAAGGTATACAAAAGTAATACTGTATACAAAATACTGCATTACAAAAAAAAGTTGAAATGTGTAATGCATAAAATAACTGGATTAAGTAAGTGCGTCAAATTCAGTTTTGATAAAGTGGCGATACACACTATACTGTAACAGTTGTTGAAATAATATTTTTTTGGCATATAAACATACAAATACAGTGTACCAAAACTTTATACAACAGATACAGTATGATATTTCTTTAATAAAAAGTAATTGCACAGTTTAAAAGAGAGAAAAACATGCTATCCTGGCATTACTTTGTATTGAGCCGTATGTTAAAAATACTGTACATTTAAATCTACAATGATGGATTTAACTTTTGGGTAATTAACTATTTCTTTAACATTTGTAGTGATTGGTACTGGAAGCACGGTTTTGATTATGTGGCTTTCTTTATACAGACCTTTTACAGAAACCTAGAATAGGTGTAGTGACTTTTAATACAGCCACTGTTATGTAGTTAACTAAGTGCATCCTGTCTTTATTTTGGGGACCTGCAGTACGACAGTTACTTCCAGCACCAACTGCGGAACTCCAAAAAAGATAACAAGGAATATATTAATGTATATAACACTTCCTGTGGGTCATTTTTTTCACAGTTCATGAAATGATTTTAAGTTTTTTTCTTCTTCTTCTTATACAATATGGCACATATTATACAGATTTGACCATTTCAATCCTAATCATGGAAGGAAAATTACTCTTGATTAATTATAATGACGACCTGTGAGTAATGGCGATAAATATGGTCATACAAAATGGGCCTCGCGGTGCTCGAACTCCTGCAAGCGTCTGGCCCGTAGTCTCTGGTACACGGGCTTGGTCTCGTCACTGAGGTCCTCAGGGCTGGAGCTGGGGGATTGGGGCAGGGACAGAGAGGAACCTGCAGCCTGCTGCGGAGCCTCAGTGTCCTCATCCATATTGTCTTCATCCACAGAGGGCTCGTCTACAGAGACCTCCAGACCCATCTCCTCTTCCTCCTCCTCCTCATCTTCATCATCATCGTCCTCCTGTTCTTCCTCCTCTGCGCTGTTAGCTGCCTCGGCACGCTTCTTTTGCGGCGCGTCCCCTAACACTTTGTCCTTGCTCCCCGAGGGGGGTTTGTAGAAGGTTCCAGGCGGTGGCTGTAGAGTCCGGGGGGGCCTGAACGCAGTGGGCACAGAGCTGTACTCACACACGTTCTCCTCCCTTTTCAGAGTCCTGCCCGGCCTCACTGCGATGGTGTAGGGTCTGTTGGGGTAGATGGAAGAGGATGATGGTACAGAAGTGGAGAGGCTTGTGGCCGAGTCCTCCACCTCTTTGTCTGCTGTAGGCAGGTTGGTAATGATCTTAGCTGTCCTGGGGGTGATGTCATAATGCTTGTACTGTTTGTCCCAGGTCCGACGTAACGTCCCCGTGTCGATGAACGTGCTCCGGTAGTGGCTGCTCGCCCTCGACTTTGGCTTCTCGTCCTCCGACACCTCCTCAATTGACTGGTCCCGCGCAATGCTCCCGGCGCTCCCGGTAACGTCCTCGCTGTCCAGGTCAGCGGTGTTCCTGGCATTCCTCTCATCCACGCCGTGGGCGGGGTTCAGGAGGCGTTCGGCAGGCATGCTCATGGGTCGGGAGACAAGCTTGGAGCGGGGGTGGCGGAGGTGGACCCGGGAAGTGGTGTGGCGGGCCCGGGTAAGACCCCTCTCCCCCCTGTCCCTCTCTCCCTCTGCTCTCTGTACCTCAGGGACGCTGCCAGACAGGAGCCCGTTCAGTTGCTCTGAGTCCTCGTCCACTACTACAGAGTAAAGAGGAGACACGTCAGTAATAAAGTATATAGTATACAGTGTATCTATGGGCCCAGTGTGTCCAGCTATAGTGGGGTAATACTGACCAGGTGCATAGTCCCTCCCATCAGGCCTGGGTTTCCCCTCTCTGACCTCGTCCATTAAATGGGTGGAGGGGATTACGGAGGAATGACGCTTATACACTTTAGAGCTCTGCTGCAATGGACAGAGGACAGGAAACAGATGGGCAGAGAGGGAAAACACAAAGGAGAGAAAGAGAGGGGGGTGGGGGCGAGAGAGAGAGAGAGAGAGAGAGAGAGAGAGAGAGAGAGAGAGAGTCAGTAATCATTACGGTTTCAGTCAGTAGTAGTAGCTAGATCCGTAACATATGGATGGTGAGGCACACTACATGGACAAAGGCTCCTACCAGGTGGCGTGGCGAGAATCTGTCTCCTCACCACGCGCTCTCACCACTGGTGTCCCCCAGGGCTCTGTTCTAGGCCCTCTCTTATTCTCGCTATACACCAAGTCACTTGGCTCTGTCATAACCTCACATGGTCTCTCCTATCATTGCTATGCAGACGACACACAATTAATCTTCTCCTTTCCCCCTTCTGATGACCAGGTGGCGAATCGCATCTCTGCATGTCTGGCAGACATATCAGTGTGGATGACGGATCACCACCTCAAGCTGAACCTCAGCAAGACGGAGCTCCTCTTCCTCCCGGGAAGGACTGCCCGTTCCATGATCTCGCCATCACGGTTGACAACTCCATTGTGTCCTCCTCCCAGAGCGCTAAGAACCTTGGCGTGATCCTGGACACCCTGACGTTCTCAACTAACATCAAGGCGGTGTCCCGTTCCTGTAGGTTCATGCTCTACAACATCCGCAGAGTACGACCCTGCCTCACACAGGAAGCGGCGCAGGTCCTAATCCAGGCACTTGTCATCTCCCGTCTTGATTACTGCAACTCGCTGTTGGCTGGGCTCCCTGCCTGTGCCATTAAACCCCTACAACTCATCCAGAACGCCGCAGCCCGTCTGGTGTTCAACCTTCCCAAGTTCTCTCACGTCACCCCGCTCCTCCGCTCTCTCCACTGGCTTCCAGTTGAAGCTCGCATCCGCTACAAGACCATGGTGCTTGCCTACGGAGCTGTGAGGGGAACGGCACCTCAGTACCTCCAGGCTCTGATCAGGCCCTACACCCAAACAAGGGCACTGCGTTCATCCACCTCTGGCCTGCTCGCCTCCCTACCACTGAGGAAGTACAGTTCCCGCTCAGCCCAGTCAAAACTGTTCGCTGCTCTGGCCCCCAATGGTGGAACAAACTCCCTCACGACGCCAGGACAGCGGAGTCAATCACCACCTTCCGGAGACACCTGAAACCCCACCTCTTCAAGGAATACCTAGGATAGGGTAAGTAAGGGTAAGTAATCCTTCTCCCCCCAAAAAAAAGATTTAGATGCAAGTGGCTGTTCCACTGGATGTCACAAGGTGTATGCACCAATTTGTAAGTCGCTCTGGATAAGAGCGTCTGCTAAATGACTTAAATGTAAATGTATGTAGACAACCCTTCAAATTAGTGGATTTGTCTATTTCAGCTATACCAGTTGCTGACAGGTGTATAAAATCGAGCACACAGTCATGCAATCTCCACAGACAAACATTGGCAGTAGAATGGCCGGTACTGAAGAGCTCAGTTACTTTCAATGTGGCACCGTCATAGGATGCCACCTTTCCAAGAAGTCAGTTCGTCAAATGTCTGCCCTGCTAGAGCTGCCCCGGTCAACTATAAGTGCTGTTATTGTGAAGTAGAAACATCAAGGAGCAATAATGGTTCAGCCGCAAAGTTGTAGGCCACACAAGCTCACAGAACGGGACCGCCGAATGCTGAAGTGCGTAAATCGTCTGTCCTCGGTTGCAACACTCACTAGTTCCAAACTGCCTCCTGAAGCAACGTCAGCACACTAACTGTTTGTCTGGAGCTTCATGAAAGGGGTTTCCTTTCCGCACACAAGCCTAAGATCACCATGTGCAATGCAAAGCATCGGCTGGAGTGGTGTAAAGCTCGCCGAAATAGGACTCTGGAGCAGTGGAAATGCGTTCTCTGGAGTGATGAATCCCCCTTCCCTATCCGGCAGTCCGATGATCGAATCTTGGTTTGGCGGATGCCAGGAGAACGATACCTGCCCGAATGCATAGTGCCAAGTGGAAGTGGAATAATGGTCTGGGGCTGTTTTTCATGGTTCATGTAAGGCCCCGAAGAAAAATCTATACGCTACAGCATATAATGACGTTCTAGACGATTCTCTGCTTCCAACTTTGTACCAACAGTTTCGGGAAGGACCTTTCCTGTTTCTGCATGACCTTTCCTGTTTCAGCATGACAATGTCCCTGTGCACAAAGCGAGGTCCATACAGAAATTGTTTGTCGAGATCATTGTGGAAGAACTTGACTGGCCTGCAGAGCCCTGATCTCAACCCCACCTTTGGAATGAATTGGAACGCCGACTGCAAGCCAGGTCTAATCACCCAAAATCAGTGCCCGACCTCACTAATGCTCTTGTGGCTGAATGGAAGCAAGTCCCCACAGCAATGTTCCAACATCTAGTGGAAAGCCTTCCTAGAAGAGTGGAGGCTGTTATAGCAGCAAAGTGGGGACCAACTCCGTATTAATGCCCATGATTTTGGAATGAGATGTTCGACGAGCAGGTGTCCACTTTTGGCCATGTTATGTATTGTTGCCAGTGCTGAGGTTAATCAAATTTCTATTGACTTCTATTTTAATATGGGATCAGACAAGTCACTCACCTCCTTAATGTCTACTAGAGACTTGGAGTGTCTGCTGAGAAGCTGCTCCTTCTCCTGAGGGGTGAGGCAAGGGTTAGCGTCCTGACCCTTCAGAGGAGAGCCCTCCCCAGAGGGGCCTGGTGGGCCCTGGGGCCGTGGCAGAGGGCTGAGGGGGGCATCAAAGATCATCTGATAGTGTCTGATGAGGAGCTCCACGATGAGTGCCTGGTAGGGGTAGTCCACCAGGGAGGACAGGGACACCTCCGCGTCCGTCTGTCTTGGTTTGATGAGCGTGGGGCCGAAGATGATGCCTAGGTTACTGGCTGTCATCTTGTTCTCCTCCGCCTGCTCGGTCACCCTACAGGGGTGAGGAAGGATGAAATATGAAGGTGGACTTCTTGTTCATTGTTACTGCTGTTGCAGTTTTTTGTTGTTACTTTGTGCGACGTGTGGCTTTTAAGTTGTGTATGTGTATTTATAGAGTTGTATTCTGCCTTGAGATCCGCTGACTTAACTCAGTGTCCCATTGAAATCAATAAATGATTTAGGTGAAAGTCAGAGTTGTGGGCGCTGGTTAACTCATTTATATTCTCTGAGTAGATTCGGTACCTGTGCAGGTGTTGGATGAGGAACTGCAGGGTCTTGTAGTGGGCCTGAGGCAGCTGTCTCAGGAGGTCTTTGATCTTGAAGAGGACCCGGTTGAGCTCCACGCTGACCTGTGGAGGGGTCAGGGAGGCGGGGCTGACCCTGGATGCCTCCACCTCGTCCACGATGATGTTCTGGCTCTCCTTGGCCAGGCCGATGAAGTCGTTGTAGAAACGGAACAGGATGAGAGGCTCCGGAAGCTGCAGGAAGAGAAAATAAACATGGAAGTTAATTTTAAACTGGAATGACAAAAATATGAAGACAAATATACAACAGACAGGACTGGAGACAAAGAGATAAGCATTTGGGAGTATAAACTAGCAATGAATGAAGAGAAGGTAGATAAGTAAATATTATTGGGCTAGTGTGTGGTCTGTCTGATGTACTCTGTAACTAGCAAATATCTTGTCCTGAGGAATTGTGTGTGTGAAACCCACCTGTCTCAGGTAAAGTTTAAGTACGTTGCTGATGTCATGGGGGTAAAGGTCAGATAGCTCCACCAGGTCCTTGCCGTTCTCAAATGCCTGACAGAGCTTCTCCACACGAGACTTGGCCCCATTCACACGATAGATCCCCTGGACAACCAAGACAACACAGCAGCCCATTTTATCCTGAGATATATATATTTTTTAAAACTGGGGTGGCTGTCTAAAACAATAGAGAATATTAGCTATACTATATAGCTAGGCTACAAAATCTTACTTCAAAAAGCTAGCATAATGTTACCTTGATGTCCAGCGCTCTATTCTCAATCTCCGAGGTACACTTCCTGATGATGAAAGGAATACCGTCTGGGTTGTTCCTAGCTGCCTGGGTGAAGTCAACACCAAAGAGGTGCAGTCTACCCTGGAGTTTCTTATGACCACACTGGATGGCCAGTGTCTCCAAACACTTCTTATGGCAGGCCAGGGAGCACTGGGAAACAGCAGAGGAGTCAAAGAGTGAATATCCATGTCAGCTAGCAATAATACTGTATATGTATGCCACTTAGCAGTGAGTGCATATATTTCAGTAAGTGTATGTGATCCCTGTGGGAATTGGTCCCACGACCTTGACGTTGCTAGTACCCCACTCTCACAGAGCCACACAGGACCACAGTGTTACATAATCGTCTAAATAACCATTCCCCTCAAGTAACCATCTTTCACTGTCCTGTTCCAATGTATCCAAATATGAATGTTTCCATAAATATGTAATGCAACACTATCTAAAATAAGCAGAGCTGAGAGAACATTCTAACAAGAGGATCGTACAGGCTCCCAGAGGGTAACAAAAGGTCTTTGGTTTCCACTGCACATCCCCTTTTAATGAGTCCAAATACCTAGTGCTGGATGATGGAGAGGTCACTCTAAATGACAACTGATGGTCTGTGGACTCTCATTCAGCCCCTGTGTGGCTACTTGTCATCTACAACCTCTTTCCTATTGGTGCTAATCAAATCAAACTTTATTTGCCACATGCGCCGAATACAACAAGTGTAGACTTTACTTACAAGCCCTTAACCAACAGTGTAGTTCAAGAAGAATAAAATATTTACCAAGTAGGTTCAAATAAAAAGTAATAATAAAAGTAACACAATAAGAATAACAATAACGAGGCTATATACAGGGGGCACCGGTACCAAGTCAGTGTGCGGGGGTACAGGCTAGTTGACGTAATCTGTACATGTAGGTGGGGGCGAAGTGACTATGCATAGGTAATAGAGGTCAACCAATTTTTCAACGCTGTTACCGATTACTGGAGGACCAAAAATAATGATACTAATTAATCGGCCAATTTTTATATGTATGTTTGTAATAATTACAATTACAACAATACTGAATAAACAATGAACACTTTTATTTTAACTTAATATAATAATACATCAATAAAATCAATTTAGTCACAAATAAATAATGAAACATGTTCAATTTAGTTTAAATAATGCAAAAACAAAGTGTTGGAGAAGAAAGTAAAAGTGCAATATGTGCCATGTAAAAAAAGCTTACGTTTAAATTCCTTGCTCAGAACATGAGAACATATGAAAGCTGGTGGTTCCCTTTAACATGACTCTTCAATATTCCCAGGTAAGACGTTTTAGGTTGTAGTTATTATAGGAATTATAGGACTATTTCTCTCTATACAATTTGTATTTCATATACCTTTGACTATTGGATGTTCTTATAGGCACTTTAGTATTGCCAGTGTAACAGTATAGCTTTCGTTCCTCTCCTCGCTCCTACCTGGGCTCGAACCAGGAACACATCGACAACAGCCACCCTCGAAGCAGCGTTACCCATGCAGAGCAAGGGGAACAACTACTCCAAGTCTCAGACAGAATGACGTTTGAAACGCTATTAGAGCGCACCCAGCTAACTAGCTAGCCATTTCACATCGGTTACACCAGCCTAATCTTGGGAGTTGATAGGCTTGAAGTCATAAACAGTGCAATGCTTGAAGCATTGCGAAGAGCTGCTAGCAAAAAGCACGAAAGTGCTGTTTGAATGAATGCTTACGAGCCTGCTGGTGCCTACCATCGCTCAGTCAGACTTCTCTATCAAATCATAGAATTAATTATAACATAATAACACACAGAAATACGAGCCGTAGGTCATTAATATGGTCGAATCCGGAAACTATAATTTCGAAAACAAAACGTTTATTCTTTCAGTGAAATACGGAACCGTTCTGTATTTTATCTAACGGGTGGCATCCAAAAATCGAAATATTCCTGTTACATTGCACAACCTTCAATGTTTTGTCATAATTACGTAAAATTCTGTCAAATTAGTTCGCAACGAGCCAGGCGGCCCAAACTGTTGCATATACCCTGACACTGCGTGCAATGAACGCAAGAGAAGTGACACAATTTCACCTGGTTAATATTGCCTGCTAACCTGAATTTCTTTTAGCTAAATATGCAGGTTTAAAAATATATACTTCTGTGTATTGATTTTAAGAAAGGCATTGGTGTTTATGGTTAGGTACAGTCGTGCAACGATTGTTAAATCATCCCCCGTTTGGTGTAATTAGCTGTCTTTGTTAGAAATAAATAGTCTTCACACAGTTCGCAACGAGCCAGGCGGCCCAAACTGCGGCATATACCCTGACTCTGTTTCAAGCGAAGTGAAACAATTTCCCTCGTTAAAAGAAATGAATGTTAACAGGCGATATTAACTAAATATGCAGGTTTAAAAATATATACTTGTGTATTGATTTTAAGAAAGGCATTGATGTTTATGGTTAGGTACACGTTGGAGCAATGACAGTCCTTTTTCGTGAATGCGCACCGCATCTTATTATATGCAACGCAGGACACACTAGATAAACTAGTAATATCATCAACCATGTGTAGTTAACTAGTGATTATGATTGATTGTTTTTTTTTATAAGATAAGTTTAATGCTAGCTAGCAACTTACCTTGGCTTCTTACTGCATTCGCGTAACAGGCAGGCTCCTCGTGGAGTGCAATGTAAGGCAGGTGGTTAGAGCGTTGGTTAACCGTAAGGTTGCAAGATTGAATCCCTGAGCTGACAAGGTAAAAATCTGTCGTTCTACCCCTGAACAAGGCAGTTAACCCACCGTTCCTAGGCCATCATTGAAAATAAGAATGTGTTCTTAACTGACTTGCCTAGTTAAATAAAGGTGTAAAAAAAAAAATCGGTGTCCAAAAATACAGATTTCCGATTGTTATGAAAACTTGAAATCGGCCCCAATTAATCGGCCATTCCGATTAATCGTCCGACCACTACTTTGTATGTATCTCTGTGTGTGGAGTAAAGATGGTCTAGAATTTTTCCCCCCGGTTGCACATAAAAAAAACTTGGTAAAACTGATTTTATTTTACCTGCAATAAAGTCCCCGGCCACTAGAAGCGCCGCTTCTGGGTGAGCATTTTCTTCTTTGCTTATGGCCTTATAGAGTTGGTTGAGAGCAGTCTTAGTGCCAGCTTTGTTTTGTGGTGGTAAATAGACAGCTACAAATAATACAGACGAGAACTCTCTTGGTAGATAATGAGGTCTGCAGCTTATCATAATGTACTCTACCTCAGGCGAGCAATACCTTGAGACTCCTTATTAGACATCGCGCATCAGCTGTTATTGACAAAAAGACACACACCCCCACCCCTCGTCTTACTAGAGGTAGCGTCTATGTTCTGCCGGTGCATGGAAAATCCCGCTAGCTCTATATTGTCCGTATCTTTCGTTCAGCCACGTCTCGGTGAAACATAAGATGTTACAGTTTTTAATGTCCCGTTGGTAGGATAATCTTAATCGTAGGTCATCAATTTTATTTTCCAATGATTGCACGTTTGCAAGAAGAATGGATTGGGCATTGGGAGTTTACTCGCTCGCCTCCGGATTCTCAGAAGGATCCCCGATCTGCGTCCCCTTTTCCGGCATCTTTTCTTCATGTAAAAGGCGTGAATCTGGGCCTGTTCCAGTGAAAGCAGGATATCCTTCTTGTCGGACTCGTTAAAGGAAAAAGTTTCTTCCAGTCCATGGTGAGTAATCGCTTTTCTGAAGTCCGGAAGTTATTTTCGGCCATAAGAGACGGTAGCAGCAACATTATGTACACAATAAGTTTAAAAAGTAAGTTACATAAAAAAAATGTAAAAATCCAAAATAGCACAATTGGTTGGGAGAATGTAAAATGTTAGCCATATTTTTCAGTGCCAGTATGTCTTATTTGGTTACTTACTGTACACAAAATCACATTTTGCTCTACCTGAATGTAGCGGATGTGAAACGGCTAGCTTAGTTAGCGGTGCGCGCTAAATAGCGTTTCAATCGGTTACGTCACTTGCTCTGAGACCTTGAAGTAGTAGTTCCCCTTGCTCTGCAAGGGCCGCGGCTTTTATGGAGCGATGGGTAACGATGCTTCGAGGGTGACTGTTGTCGATGTGTGCAGAGGGTCCCTGGTTCGCGCCCGGGTATGGGCGAGGGGACGGACGTAAAGTTATTCTGTTACATGAAGTACCCCCTCATGTTCCACTGATCATTAGGCCTATGGTCTTAAGAGTCTTTCCAATTCCCCCTGTGGATAGGCCAGGTACTTCCAGGGGTAGAGCCCAGATTGAGAACCACTGCACTCACCTCCTCACACTCAGCCCCATGGAAGACCACCAGACTATCACATTCTCTGCACTTGGACAGGGCCCTCAGCTTCCTCAGCTTGTGTGTCTGGGCTGCCTTGGACATCTGGGTGTTACGGAACGGACCTGGGGAACTGGCTGTCTCTATCAGCATCTCACTCAGACCTGAGGGAGAGAAGAGATGGAGAGGAGGGAAAGAAAGTGAGAGAGAGAGGGAGGGAGGGAGTCAGTATCATCTCCATTAAAATCATCACACTCAGTATTATTGGTCTGTTCTGTTGTTGGTCCAAATGTTGTTTTGCTCAGTGAGTGTAATATTAATAATAATCATAATTTTGGTGGGTGCTTATGCAAAACTCCATTATTTAGCTGGGATGGATGTTTGTATACTGTATGTTTGACTGTGATATGTGGTTGTAACACCTGTCTTAAGATGAATACACTAAATGTAAGTCGCTCTAGATAAGAGCATCTGCTAAATTACAAAAATGTCAAATGTACAGTACCTTTAGAAAGTATTAACACCCCTTGACTTTTTCCACATTTTGTTGATTAGATTGAGATTTTGTGTCACTGGCCTACACACAATACCACATAATGTCAAAGTGGAATTATGTTTTTAGAAATGTAAACAAATTAATAAAAAATGAAAAGCTGAAATGTCTTGAGTCAATAAGTATTCGATCCCTTTGTTATGGCAAGCCTAAATAAGTTCAGGAGTAAAAATGTGCTAAACAAGTCACATAATAAGTTGCATGGACTCACTCTGTGTACAATAATAGTGTTTAACATGATTTTTGTACACCACACATGTAATTATCTGTAAGGTCCCTCAGTCGAGCAGTGAATTTCAAACACAGATTTAACCACAAAGACCAGGGAGATTTTCCAATGCCTCACAAAGAAGGGCACCTATTGGTAGATGGGTAAAAATAAAAAAGCAGACTTTGAATATCCATTTGAGCACAGTGAAGCTATTAATAACAGTTTGGGTGGTATATCAATACACCCAGTATACACCGACTACATATACACCCACTACAAAGATAAGGAGTCCTTCCTAACTCAGTTGCCAGAGAAGAAGGAAACCGCTCAGGGATTTCACCATGAGGCCAATGGTGATTTTGAAACAGTTTAATGGCTGTGATAGGAGAAAACTAAGGATGGATCAACAACATTGTAGTTACTCTACAATACTAACCTAAATGACAGAATGAAAAGAAGGAAGGAAGCCTGTACAGAATAAAAATATTCCAAAACATGCATCCTGTTTGCAATAAGGCACTAAATAAAAAATGCTAAAAATGTGGCAAAGTACTTTATGTCCTGAACACAAAGTGTTATGTTTGAGGCAAATCCAATACAACAACACTGAGTACCACTCTCCATATTTTGAACCCAGGGGTGGCTGCATCATGGTATAGGTATGCTTGTCATCGGCAAGGACTTGGGTAGTTTTTCAGGATAAAATAAAAGGAATAGAGTTAAGCACAGTTAAAATCCTTCCCAACAGACACTGGGAGACAAATTCCCCTTTTAGCAGGTCAATAACTTAAAACACAAGGCCAAATCTACACTCGAGTTGCTTACCAAGATGACACTTTTGACTTAAATTGGATTGAAAATCTATGGCACGACTTTAAAATGTTTGTCTAGCAATGATCAACAAACAACTTGACATAGCTTGAAGAATTTTAAAATAATAATTGTATAATCTAGGTGTGCACAGCTCTTAGAGACTTACATTTAGCAAGACATTCTTATTCAGAGCTGCTTACAGGAGCAATTAGGGTTAAGTGCCTTGCTTTAGGGCACATGGACAGATTTTTCATCTAGACGGCTCAGGTATTCAAACAAGCAACCTTTCAGTCACTGGCCAAATGCTGTTTTATTTTTTTGGTAATTTTGACCCCTTTTTCTTCCCAATTTCGTGATATCCAATTGATAGTTACAGCCTTGTCCCATCACTGCAACTCCTGTACAGACAAGGGATAGGTGAAGGTCGAGAGCCATGTTTCCTCCAAAACACGACCCTGCCAAGCTTCGCCGCTTCTTGACACACGTTTTGCTTAACACGGAGCAAGCCACACCAATGTGTCGGAGGAAACACCGTCCAACTGGCAACCATGTCGGCGTGGATGCCCCCTGCCCACCACAGGAGTTGCTAGAGCGAGATGGGACAAGGACATCCCGGCCGGCCAAACCCTCCCCTAACCCAGACAACACTGTGCCAATTGTGCGCCGCCTCATGGGTCTCCAGGTCGTGGCTGGCTGCAACACAGGCTGGAATTGAACCCAGGTCTGTAGTGACGCCTCTAGCATTACAATGCATTGCCTTAGACTGCTGCACCACTCAGGAGGCCATGGCCCAACGCTCTTCACCGCTAGACTACATGCCGCCACTTACTCAGAAAGACTCGCAGCTGTAATCGTTGCAAATTGTGATTCTAACATGTTTTAACTCAGGGGTGTGGATACTTATGTAAATGTGATATGTCGGTATTTTATTTTCAATAAAGTTGCACAAATTTCTGAAAACATGTTTTCACTTTGTCATTATTGGGTATTGTGTGTAGATGGGTGAGAACAAAACATATATTTAGTCAATTTTGAATTCACGCTGTAACACAACAAAATGTGGAATAAGTCAAGGGGTATGACTACTTTCTGAAGGCACTGTAAATGTTTTACATACAGATCTATTACTGTATTGATTCATTGTTTTTTTTTATGTTGATTACACAAATATATCAGTTACTGGGGCTGGAAGGTAGCCTAGTGGTTAGAACGTTGGACTAGTAACCAAAAAGTTGCAAGATCAAATCCTGAGCTGACAAGATAAAAATCTGTTGTTCTGCCCCTGAACAAGGCAGTTAACCCACTGTTCCTAGACTGTCATTGAAAATACGATTTTGTTCTTAATTGACTTGCCTAGTTAAATAAAGGTAAAAAGAAATGTATAAAAAATATAGTTATTTGTGACATTTGACCGGTACTACATATTTCTCTGAGTGAGGCGGATATTTAGCATTTAGCAAAAAAACATGATTACTTGTCTCTGAAATGAAACCATCAATGATACATTTCAAACAAATATGTCTGTTTTTAAACGACTCCATGCCATGATTAGATAGTGAAAAAACACACCAATCTCGTTCATAAGATCTTTTAACAATAAAAGCTAACTTCCCACATTTCTGAAAATGGATATATATTTTTAGAAAGAAGATCTCTTCTACGCATGTTTGCAATTTGAAATGTTTTTTGTTTGTTGCATATCCCAACTCTCCCTGAGACACCCTCAGAGAGTGAGGTCGCGGCCAGTGTCTGCCATTATCAACAGCGACCCTGGAGCAATAAGGGTTAAGTGCCTAGCTCAAGGGCACATAGGTAGATTTGTTCACCATGGATATTCAAAATAGCAACATTTACTGGACTAATGCTCTAACTGCTAGTCTACCTTTGCTTTGCTGCTGAAGACACACACCTTCCCTGAACTTCCCTTTGCCAAAGCAAGCATATAGAAACATATCAAATGAATGAACTATCTGACTCACCGTTGTCTGACGGCGAGGGCGGCTCTCTCTCGTCCAGGTCATCAGCTGACGACATGGTCCCCGTGGAGGGGGTTCTGGGTAGTCTCCTCTTGAAGTCACCTAAGCAGGAGGCAGTGAACGCATGACATATTCTCATAGTAACTTCTCAATACAACTGTCTAGCTACTCAGTACTACTGTCCACCGTCTAACTGAGGCCTGGTCTAGTAATAATATCAATTGTATGCATTACGCACGCATGACTGTAGGTCGTTTTGGGTAAGTGTCTGCTAAATGGCACATATTATATTATTATATATTATATTTATTAGTAGATCCTTGGTTTTAGGTTATCTCAGAATGTCTGCTCCTTTCTAGCAATAGCTTCAAGCCTGGCTTGGTATGAACTGAGCGGCTGTCAGAGTGTCCAGCTATTATAACACAGGACTCAACAATGGCAAGAGGTCAGGGAACCAACAGGGGACCACCCACGAGTCATTATGGGTGCTTCACCGCTACATTCAATGATCAATCCTTCTGGTTGATCCCTTACTGTTCTGATAATGGCTTGGACTAGAGGCCAACGTCAGACAAGTGATAGGCCACATTCCCCACATTTCTCCAGACATTGGGGCACTTTGGAAATATAGGACTGACTAGATAGCAAACTCTCATTCCAGTCATTCCAGATTTGTATGAGTCCAAAGGTAGAAACGAGTCAGATTGCTTAATCCAGTTAAATGAACAATAACTAGTTAAATAAAACGTCTCACTCTGGAACACTTGTTTTGTATGATTATAACATGATTGTAACGCTATAATTAATTTGAAGGAAACACATCGTAACACAATTAGATAATCAACACAAAACAACACCAGAATAACCCAAAACACCAGAAAATGTCACTGTTATTTACACAGCCTGTAGATCACGTCCCTCTCCAGGGTATTATAGAGACACCTTCAGGACTCAGGCATGGTCCCACTGTCAGTCTGTCTGTCTCTGGTCATTTCATTTTACGTCTGTCTCTGTCACGTCTAGGAGGGTGGCTGCTATGACATAACAACCATCAATCAATTCCTTTCAACAGGTGATGAAAGCTAAGGCAGACAGGGGGCGGTGCTGGTTGGTGCCAGGTGTTTGGAAGGTGGCTGCTAAGCCAAAGGATAGAAGGTTGTGTGGAGATATGGCCCTGGGCTAGGAAGGGTATATAGGAAGGAGGTGGGTGGAGAGATGGGGCCTCACCTGGGCTGGCAGTGGGGGAGTCCATGGATCTGGACTCGCTGCTGCCTCCGGCGCTCTCCGAGTCACTGCACATCCCCCCGCCCTGGCTACCCGTTCCCCAGGGTCGGAACGGGCCCTGGATCCTCAGAGCTGGAACACACAATAGGAAATACTCATTCTGCGTCTGTTACTGTACTCTTCCAATACATTTGCATTTATCCAATCATTCATAACTGAAAATCTTTTACATTTAGTTATTGAAACATTTTAAACAAAATGAATGCATGAATGTAGCTATTCAGAAATTCAGCTCATTCAAATTCAGTCAAGGAAACATGGACTAGACTGGCTAATTGCATCCTCATTGATAAAGGCATAATGAGTGGGTTATGTGTGGGATAGAGGACACATTAATTCACTATCAAGTGGTTTACATGGAAACACTTGATAATCACAAAAGGATATCATCATCCCATAGACCTCTGTACACATCAAACGAATACAAACAAAAATGATTTATCATGAATTTGTTGATTATGTAAGCATTCATTTTACATTCAAAACATGTATTTTTTTTCTCAATGCCTATGAGGTCCTGGACATGAAGAAGATAGAGATGACCAAACTGTAAAAGGAATTCAACATCTACCACAGATTATGACATGTGGAAGTTTTGCCTACTAAAAAAATATTTGGGGTTAAGTCTTAATTTGGCCTGCAGTGAAGAGTGAGATGAGTCTATCAGTGTCATGAGCTGATCTGAGTGCGTGTGAATGAGTGTGTGAGAGTGTGTGTGAAGGTGTGTGCTTTTCCCTGAATGACAGACAGTCAGATGAGGACTGGATCAACCTGGAGGCTTCCAGACTCACTCACACCAACACAAGCACAACACACACACACTCTCTCTATCTCTCGCTCACCCAAGTTATGTGTACATATCTACCTAATTTACCTCGTACCGCTGCACATGGACACGGTACTGGTACTCTGTGTATAAAGTCAAGTTACCACTACACATTGTGTATTTATTATTACTTTTCTACTATTTCTCTATTTTCCTTCTCTCTGCATTGTTGGGAAGATCCCGTAAGTAAGCATTTCACTGTAAGTTTACACCTGTTGTTTACGAAGCATGCGACAAATATGATCTGATTTGATTTGGAGTTGACCTCTATCTCATGTATGCTTTAAAAATAAAACGAGTGTCTTCAATCCTTCCTCTTGTTGTTTATTAACCTGTATTATAGGATCAAGCCCTCATCATGTACTTCTCCATAAATGACTAGGCTACCTTGGATGTCGGTGCTGCTGTTGGACCGTCTCTCAGAGATCTTGGCGGGCCGTGTGTTGACCGGGCTCTCCACCTCGTCGGTCCCCAGGAAGTCCCCAGAGGTGACCGACATCTGGGACAGGTTACCGTGGGAACTGTGGGTACTGCAGTGGGTGCTACTCAATGACCGCTTGGCGAGGGGCAACCTGGGAAGAGTTTGGATGAACATTCCATCTCACGTTATATATTATCCAGTGTCATGTGACGGTACTGTAATCAATCAACATGAACTGGCATGGACGGACCCATAGCCTTTACATACATAATCACCAAACTGAATAGCTGAGAAAGGAAATGGATTATTCCCATTAACATCAATATAAATCTGAAATGAACAGCCCAATCAACATTCACATATGTGGAAATTGATAACGGACTACTAATAATCAATGGATCTAATACCAATCAACGGGCCCAATACCAATCAACGGGCCCTCCTACAAGGACGTGCATATAGGCAGTCTATAGGATATAGGTCTATAATGAACCCCTGCTTCCCCTACGTGTCGCCCCACTGCTTTTGCTCAGAGAAGTAAACAAACCATGAACAAAGTATCTACGTCCACACTCTGTTTCACATCCTTACACGAGTCTATGACGACCACTCATGAACGGAAGGGCTAAAAATTACATTTGTTTTGTATGAAGTTAAGAATGGTCCACTGAATGGTCCAGTGGGCAAACTTGGGCCTATCTTATATCTGTACATGGATCAGCAAAAGAGTTGAACAACTTAGATTGGTGTTTCCGTCAGAGGGCATGGCCTGAAATAGTATTATGAAAACAGAGTTTTCCCCTTCCCCCTACCTCTTTCTTCACCTCTCCCTCTCTCTTTCTCTTTCCCATGACCAGTCACTACCTCAGGAAGTCCTGCAGACCAAACTCAATTGTGTTCCCCTCTCTTAACACAATCTCTCTAAAAAACATCTCTCTTTCTCTTTCTCTCTCTCTTTCTCGCTCTCTCAAGCTCTCCCAGTCACTCGTTCACTCAGCAAATCACTAAATATAATACTATTCTCCATAAGGCTTTTTTCTCTCAAAACACAATCTTCCTGCTCTCCCACAGAGAGCAACTCACTCATTTGTTCATATGATGGCACTCATGGAGATCTCAATCCAATTTACGATGATGCTTCACAAGTTTTTAGGCACACACACACACACACACACACACACACACACACACACACACACACACACACACACACACACACACACACACACACACACACACACACACACACACACACACACACACACACACACACTACGCCAAAGTAGTAAGATAATCAAAATCACAGCATCCATCCAGTGTTCCCCTCACCCTGCGTTGTTACAGTGTGAGACGGTGGCGTCGAAGGAGTAGGACTCCACCCTAGGTCTGTCTGACTGGGCAGGAAGACTCCTGACGAAGCCAACGTATCGCTGACCCGGCTCGTACAGCTTGGCGCTCTCACACAGAGACTGGTGGTTGACAGGTAGAGACACAACCTGGGCCTGCTGGAGCTGGAACCAATTCACTGTCACCTGGGGAGACGTACACACAGAGAAAGCCCATGAGATACAGCACCCATAAAATTAGAATAACAGTATCTACACCAGACAGTATCTACACCTACACCAGATCTACAGTATCTTCTCTTATGACATTATCCACACCAGACAGAATGTCCAAAAATGGCCTTTAGTAGTCACTGGACATACTATATTACTATCTACTATATTTTGGGGAATATTTGATTTTACTCAAACATTTGGATCCTGTAAGATGTATTTGTCAACATACTGCTTTCAGAGTGAGGTCACACTGGAAGACCAGCTTTCGTAACTGGGTGAGGATCTCACACTTGGTGTTGGCCAGGTCCACTCTCTTCACCCCTACATCTGACAGACAGGCCTTGCAGTGGTCTCTGGCCTCATCCGCCTATGGAAAAGAGTAGGGGGGGTAACCTGTCAAGCAGAACTGCTCACAACTACAATGCAGTGATCAAAAGAGTAAAATCTTCAATATGTCAATGTGGATTCCCATGTAGCAGTTATGGGTTCCCGAGTGGCGTAGTGGCCTAAGGTCCTGCATGTCAGTTCTAGAGGCGTCACTACAAACACCCTGGTTCGAATCCAGGCTGTATCACAACCGGCTGTGTATTGGGAGTCCCATAGGGCGGTGCACAATTGTCCGGGTTTGGCCGGTGTAGGCTGTCAATGTAAATAAGCATTTGTTCTAAACTGACTTGCCTAGTTAAATAAAAAATGTAAAATAAAAAATGTCTTAGTTATTCAGAAGTGGTTAACTCTGGATAAGAGCGTCTACTAATTGACAAAAATGTCACCGTAAATGTTAACTTGATTGTGTATTTCAGTAACCCTAGGCCTCAAGCTTTTGGCCTCAGTGGGTAACTATGGGCTTAAAGGATGAGCTTTGTGTTTCAGGGATGATTTATGGGCCTCATGGATGGGCTATGGGCCTCAGAGATGACATGGATGAGCTATGGGCCTCAGACATGACATGGATGAGCTATAAACCTAAGGGACAAGATATTTTACCTTCTGCAGAGCCTCCTCCTCCAGCCTTCGTCTCTTCTCCAGCTTGGCTGCTCCCAGCTGCTCCTCCTCTACTCGGCTGGTGGACACCCGGGCCTTCTCATACTCCTCCTGTCTCTGGGCTTGCAGAACACGGGCCTTCCTCAGGGCACTGTCTGCCTCATGCTGAAAATACACACAGCGTTAACACAAGGGAAACACAAGGCAAACAAACACACTAAACCACAAACATGTCTGCTACAAGAAGATTGACTCAGCCCTGATCACTGTTAACTTTTCAACCAATTTTCTCTCACACTGCAAAGGCAAAACATGGTTCCACAACACACAAAGGAAACACAAATCAACTGTCCTTATAGATACAGTACACACTAACCAACCCAGTAGTTAGAGATACACACTAACCAACCCAGTCCTTTTTCTCTCACACTGCAAAGGCAAAACATGGTTCCACAACACACAAAGGAAACACAAATCAACTGTCCTTATAGATACAGTACACACTAACCAACCCAGTAGTTAGAGATACACACTAACCAACCCAGTACTTAGAGATACACACTAACCAACCCAGTCCTAAGAGATACATACTAACCATCCCAGTCCTTAGAGATACACACTAACCATCCCAGTCCTTAGAGATACACACTAACCAACCCAGTCCTAAGAGATACATACTAACCAACCCAGTCCTTGGAGATACATACTAACCAACCCAGTCCTTAGAGATACACACTAACCAACCCAGTCCTAAGAGATACATACTAACCAACCCAGTCCTTAGAGATACACACTAACCAACCCAGTCCTTAGAGATACACACTAACCAACCCAGTCCTAAGAGATACATACTAACCAACCCAGTCCTTAGAGATACACACTAACCAACCCAGTCCTTAGAGATACACACTAACCAACCCAGTCCTTAGAGATACACACTAACCAACCCAGTCCTTAGAGATACACACTAACCAACCCAGTCCTTAGAGATACACACTAACCAACCCAGTCCTAAGAGATACATACTAACCAACCCAGTCCTTAGAGATACATACTAACCAACCCAGTCCTTAGAGATACATACTAACCAACCCAGTCCTTAGAGATACACACTAACCAACCCAGTCCTTAGAGATACATACTAACCAACCCAGTCCTAAGAGATACATACTAACCAACCCAGTCCTTAGAGATACACACTAACCAACCCAGTCCTAAGAGATACACACTAACCAACCCAGTCCTAAGAGATACATACTAACCAACCCAGTCCTTAGAGATACATACTAACCAACCCAGTCCTTAGAGATACACACTAACCAACCCAGTCCTAAGAGATACACACTAACCAACCCAGTCCTAAGAGATACATACTAACCAACCCAGTCCTAAGAGATACACACTAACCAACCCAGTCCTAAGAGATACACACTAACCAACCCAGTCCTAAGAGATACATACTAACCAACCCAGTCCTTAGAGATACATACTAACCAACCCAGTCCTTAGAGATACATACTAACCAACCCAGTCCTTAGAGATACATACTAACCAACCCAGTCCTTAGAGATACACATACTAACCAACCCAGTCCTTAGAGATACATACTAACCAACCCAGTCCTTAGAGATAGAGTACATACTAACCAACCCAGTCCTTGGAGATACTACTAACCAACCCAGTCCTTAGAGATACATACTAACCAACCCAGTCCTAAGAGATACATACTAACCAACCCAGTCCTTAGAGATACACACTAACCAACCCAGTCCTAAGAGATACATACTAACCAACCCAGTCCTTAGAGATACACACTAACCAACCCAGTCCTTGGAGATACACACTAACCAACCCAGTCCTAAGAGATACACACTAACCAACCCAGTCCTAAGAGATACATACTAACCAACCCAGTCCTAAGAGATACACACTAACCAACCCAGTCCTAAGAGATACACACTAACCAACCCAGTCCTAAGAGATACATACTAACCAACCCAGTCCTTAGAGATACATACTAACCAACCCAGTCCTTAGAGATACATACTAACCAACCCAGTCCTTAGAGATACACACTAACCAACCCAGTCCTTAGAGATACACACTAACCAACCCAGTCCTAAGAGATACATACTAACCAACCCAGTCCTTAGAGATACACACTAACCAACCCAGTCCTTGGAGATACATACTAACCAACCCAGTCCTAAGAGATACATACTAACCAACCCAGTCCTTAGAGATACACACTAACCAACCCAGTCCTTGGAGATACATACTAACCAACCCAGTCCTAAGAGATACATACTAACCAACCCAGTCCTTGGAGATACATACTAACCAACCCAGTCCTAAGAGATACATACTAACCAACCCAGTCCTTGGAGATACACACTAACCAACCCAGTCCTAAGAGATACATACTAACCAACCCAGTCCTTAGAGATACACACTAACCAACCCAGTCCTTGGAGATACATACTAACCAACCCAGTCCTTAGAGATACATACTAACCAACCCAGTCCTTAGAGATACACACTAACCAACCCAGTCCTTAGAGATACACACTAACCAACCCAGTCCTTAGAGATACAGTACACACTAACCAACCCAGTCCTTAGAGATACACACTAACCAACCCAGTCCTTAGAGATACACACTAACCAACCCAGTCCTTAGAGATACAGTACATACTAACCAACCCAGTCCTTAGAGATACACACTAACCAACCCAGTCCTTAGAGATACAGTACATACTAACCAACCCAGTCCTTAGAGATATATACTAACCAACCCAGTCCTTAGAGATAAATACTAACCAACCCAGTCCTTAGAGATACATACTAACCAACCCAGTCCTTAGAGATACAGTACATACTAACCAACCCAGTCCTTAGAGATACAGTACATACTAACCAACCCAGTCCTTAGAGATACAGTACACACTGACCAACCCAATCCTTAGAGATACACAGTAACCAACCCAGTCCTTAGAGATACAGTACACACTAACCAACCCAGTCCTTGGAGATACACACTAACCAACCCAGTCCTTAGAGATACATACTAACCAACCCAGTCCTTAGAGATACATACTAACCAACCCAGTCCTTAGAGATACACACTGACCAACCCAATCCTTAGAGATACAGTACAGTAACCAACCCAGTCCTTAGAGATACAGTACATACTAACCAACCCAGTCCTTAGAGATACACACTAACCATCCCAATCCTTAGAGATACACAGTAACCAACCCAGTCCTTAGAGATACAGTACACACTAACCAACCCAGTCCTTGGAGATACACACTAACCAACCCAGTCCTTAGAGATACATACTAACCACCACATATATTATTATTATTATATTATCCCAGTCCTTAGACATACATACTAACCAACCCAGTCCTTAGAGATACATACTAACCAACCCAGTCCTTAGAGATACACACTAACCAACCCAATCCTTAGAGATACACAGTAACCAACCCAGTCCTTAGAGATACAGTACATACTAACCAACCCAGTCCTTAGAGATACAGTACATACTAACCAACCCAGTCCTTAGAGATACAGTACATACTAACCAACCCAGTCCTTAGAGATACAGTACATACTAACCAACCCAGTCCTTAGAGATACAGTACACTAACCAACCCAGTCCTTAGAGATACAGTACATACTAACCAACCCAGTCCTTAGAGATACAGTACATACTAACCAACCCAGTCCTTAGAGATACAGTACACACTAACCAACCCAGTCCTTAGAGATACATACTAACCAACCCAGTCCTTAGAGATACACACTGACCAACCCAATCCTTAGAGATACACAGTAACCAACCCAGTCCTTAGAGATACAGTACACACTAACCAACCCAGTCCTTGGAGATACACACTAACCATCCCAATCCTTAGACATACATACTAACCAACCCAGTCCTTAGAGATACACACTAACCAACCCAGTTTGTTCAGGGTCTGCTCTCATCTTGTCACACTTGTGGTGCAATTGGACTTCCAAGAGATTACCTTCAACACTCTGCAGCTATTAAACCGCCTGAATAATGTCAAGAGCCTGGCTCACACACACACACACGCGCACACACAGCGAGGGGTTTACATATTCTTTGATTACTGTGGCTCTGTTTGCTTTAAGTTTCCTTTTTATGTGACCTTTTAAAGTTCTGAAGTTCCACCCACCATTTTCTTCTGTTCTCTCTGCCACTGCTCCTTGACCTCCTTCCTCAGTTTGTCCAGCTCGTTCTTCCGTGCGAGGAGAGGCTAGAGAACCCCCCCCCCCCCACACACACACACACACACACACACACAAACAAACACACACACACGCTCCAGTGAGTCAATGCTAACTTATCCATCAAATGCCTGTGAGTATGGATTATGCAGATCAGAGCAGGACATACTGTAGAAAAGTCACGTAGACAGATGTACATACCTGCATAAATTTGTTGGTTTGAAGGGTAGCTGCTGTATGCAGTAGGAGCTGGCTGTACTCTATATCGTTCTTGAACGCTGACATGTAAATGTCCCGGAATGGCATGAACTCCTTTGATGGGAAGACAACAAAAGTGACTAATCACAATTCAAAGAAGTAGTGCAGATGGTTTAAAATGATTCATTGCTTTGACAGCTGTTATCTTTTGAGATACAATTAACCGGTGAACAAATGCAACTGATATGAGCAGAAAACATATTTCATCATAATCACCTGTTGACTTGCGAGTGTCTTCGCTGATTCTGCCATTTTGGCGTAGCTCTTCGCACACTCGATATCTGCAATCAGACACTCAACGTTACCTGCCTAGCCTGGTTATGTCATAAATGTTCAATACAGCATGATTAAGTAGCTACTGTCCCTGTGTTTAGCATGTAGACATTGAGTGATTAAGTACAGGACAAAAACCACAAATGCCCAGTAACCTATTCATCCAAATAGAGGACCTGATGACAAATGACTAATCACAACACTACTACACTTTTAGCAAAAAGGGTGCTATCTAGAACCTAAAATGGTTCTCCGGCTGTCCCAATAGGATAACCTTTTTAAGAACCCTTTTGGTTCCAGGTAGAACCCTTTCCTGAGAGGGTTGTACATGAAACCCAAAAGAGTTCTACTTGGAACCAAAAAGGGTTCTACCTGGAACCAAAAAGGGTTATTCTATGGGGACAGCTGAAGAACCTTTGGAAACCCTTTTTTCTAAGATTTTACACTACACTGTGCTTAGGTAAGTTTAGCGTTTACTGTAGTGAAACCCATGCAAGTTTGTCCTACTGTATATCTGGGGCAATATAGAACCGGTGTGAAACTATCTATTATTGTATACAAGTAGGCCTAATGCTAAGACAAACTAAGCTAATATACAGCAGCTAATGCTAGGACAAACTAAGCTAATATACAGCAACTAATACCAGGACAAACTAAGCTAATATACAGTAGTTAACGCCAGGAAAAACAAAGGTAATATGCAGTAGCTAATGCTAGTACAAACTAAGCTAATATACAGTAGCTAATACTAGTACAAACTAAGCTAATATACAGTAGCTAATGCTAGTACAAACTAAGCTAATATACAGTAGCTAATGCTAAGACAAACTATGCTAATATACCTTAACTAATGTTAGGACAAACTAAGCTAATGTACAGTTGCTAATGCTAGGCTAACGCTAAGAAAAAAACACTTCCAGAGCTGATCCAAAAGGAGTTAAAGATCAGCAAAGACCCTAACCCCGAAATATAGTTTATGTGTATGCATTGATATGTAGGCTATGTGTGCCTTTTTAAATCATTTATGTAGTTCTGTCCTTGAGCTGTTCTTGTCTATTAATGTTCTGTATTATGTAATGTTTCATGTTTTGTGTGGACCCCATGAAGATAGCTGCTGTTTTTGCAATAGCTAATGATGATTCCTAATAAAATACCAAATACCAACGGTGACACAGCTTACACCAACCCCCTGTTCTTACGCACAACGCAACTCGAAGTGCCTGGATACAGCCTTTAGCCGTGGTATATTGGCCATATACCACAAACCCCTGAGGTAACTTATTGCTTTCATAAACTGGTTACCAATGTAACTAAAACAGAAAAATACATGTTTTGTCATACCCATGAGTATACGGAATGATATACCACTGCTTTCAGCCAATCAGCATTGAGGGCTCGAACCACACGGTTTATAATATATAATCTAATAACAGTGTTCTATTTAATTCTGTGGCTCCGACTCACCAATAATGAGATGTTTCTCTGTATTAATCCTATGTGTATTAAAGGTAGTGGGAGGGAGAGAGACTCACCCATACTGAGTCGTTTGTCCACCCAGGCCAGCAGCTCCTTGGTGTACTTGGACCAGGCCTTGGCGTATAGTAGAGCTGACTCCACCCCGCCTTCACTCCGCTGAAGCACCACGTCCACACCATCCACCTCCTCCGCCCTCGCCGGCGGCGATGGACCTGTGATGGTAATGGTAACACGCCATGGGTTGGGGAAGAAGAAGTTAGTGGGCCTAGGCCTGAGACCGAGCATTGCTACCTACTGGCTAACGGCTACTGGCAACTAGCTACGGACAAGCCCCTCTCTATCGCATGTGTGAGTATCTGTGTGTGACTGTGTGTGTGTGTGTTTGTGAGTGTGTACGAGTGCGCATGACTGTATGTGCACCAGTGTGTGTGTCAGATCTGTCAGAAAGTAAAGTCCCTGTTGACCTTGGGTTATGTGTTGGTAATACATTGTAATGCTAAGTAGACTGGACAAGACAGGGATTGCCTCCTCCTGTGTTAATATGACTGAGCTAATAGGTCACTCTGTGTGACAGGAGAGCTTATATAGGCCCCTTAACTATACCATAGAGACTACATAGAGACAGACTATACACACACACACACACACACACACACACACACACACACACACACACACACACACACACACACACACACACACACACACACACACACACACACACACACACACACACACACACACACACACACACACACAGATATATACATACACACTACCGTTCAAAAGTTTGGGGTCACTTAGAAATGTCCTTGTTTTTGAAAGAAAAGCTATTTTTTTTGCATTAAAATAAAATAAACAAATACAGAGTAGACATTGTTAATGTTGTAAATTAGGCCCATTATCAGCAACCATCAGTCCTGTTTCTCTAACTAGACACTCTAAAGTACTTGTCCTCTTGCTCAGTTGTGCACCGGGGCCTCCAACTCCACTTTCCATTCTGGTTAGAGACAGTTTGCTCCGTTCTGTGAGGGGAGTAGTACACAGCGTTGTACGAGATTTTCAGTTTCTTGGCAATTTCTCGCATGGAATAGCCTTAATTTGTCAGAACAAGAATAGACTGACGAGTTTCAGATGAAAGTTATTTGTTTCCGGTCATTTTGAGACTCTAATCAAACCCACAAATGCTGATGCTCCAGATACTCAACTAGTCTAAAGAAGGCCAGTTTTATTGCTTCTTTAATCAGGACGACAGTTTTCAGCTGTGCTAACAAAATTGCAAAAGGGTTTTCTAATGATCAATTAGCCTGTCAAAATGATAAACTTGGATTAGCTAACACAACGTGCCATTGTAACACAGGGGTGATGGTTGCTGATAATGGGCCTCTGTACGCCTATGTAGATAAACCCATTAAAAAAACTGAAGTTTCCAGCTACAATAGTAATTTCCAAAATTACAATTAGTCTACACTGTATTTCTGATCAATTTTATGTTATTTTAATGGACATAAAATGAGCTTTTCCTTCAAAAACAAGGACATTTGTAAGTGACCCCAAACTTTTGAACGGTATATATACAGTGCCTTCGGAAAGTATTCAGACCCCAGGACTTTTTCCACATTTTGTTAGGCTCTAGCCTCATTCTAAAATGGATTAAATAAAACAATTTCTTCAGCAATCTCCACACAATACCCCAAAAACAGTTTTTTTATTTGCAAATGTATTACCTTATTTACATAAGTATTCAGACCCTTTGCTATGAGACTCGAAATTGAGCTCAGATGCATCCTGTTTCCATTTATCATCCTTGAGATGTTTCTACAACTTGATTGGACATGATTTGGAAAGGCACATGCCTGTCTATATAAGGTTGTACAGTTAACAGTGCATGTCAGAGCAAAAACCAAGCCACGAGGTCGAAGGAATTATTCGTAGAGCTCCGAGACTGCATTGTGTTGAGGCACAGATCTGGGGAAGGGTACCAAAACATTTGAAGGTCCCCAAGAATAGAATGGCCTCCATCATTATTAAATGGAACCTAGAGGTGACCCCCCTGCCAAACTGGGCAATCGGGGGAGAAGGGCCTTGGTCAGGGATGTGACCAAGAACCTAATGATCACACTGACAGTCCTCTAGAGTTCCTCTGTGGAGATGGGAGAACCTTTCAGAAGGACAACCATCTCTGCAGCACCAATTAGGCCTTTATGGTAGAATGGCCAGATGGAAGCCACTCCTCAGTAAAAGGCACATGACAGCCATGTTTGCCAAAATGCACCTAAAGACTCTCAGACCATGAGAAACAAGATTCTCTGGTCTGATAAAACCAAGATTGAACTCTTTGGCCTGAATGCCAAGCGTCACGTCTGGAGGAAACATGGCACCATCCCTACGGTGAAGCATGGTGGTGGCAGAATCATGCTGAGGGGCTGTTTTTCAGCGGCAGGGATTGGGAGACTAGTCAGGATTGAGGTAAAGATGAATTAAGCAAAGTACAGAGAGATCCTTGATGAAAACCTGATCGAGAGTGCTCAGGACCTCAGACTGGGGTGAAGGTTTACCTTCCAACAGGACAACGACCCTAAGCACACAGCCAAGACAATGCAGGACTGGCTTCGGGACAAGTCTCTGAATGTCCTTGAGTGGCCCAGCCAGAGCCCGGAATTGAACACGATTGAACATCTCTGGAGAGACCTGAAAATAGCTGTGCAGCAGCGCTCCCCATCAAACTTCGACAGGGTTTGAGAGTATCTGCAGAGAAGAATGGGAGAAACTCTACAGATATAGGTGTGCCAAGCTTGTAGCGTCATACCCAAGAAGACTCAAGGCAGTATTCACTACCAAAGGTGCTTCAACAAAGTACTGAGTAAAGGGGCTGAATACTTATGTACATGTGATATTTCAGTATTACATTTTTTATACATTTGCAAAAATGTCTAAAAACGTGTTTTTTCTTTGTCACTATGGGGTATCGTGTGTAGATTGATGAGGGGAAAAATGTAATACATTTTTGAATAATGCTGTAACGAAACAAAATGTGGAAAAAGTGAAGGGTTCTGAATACTTTCCGAAGGCACAGTATTAGAGTGAGAATATAAATATGCGGTGTGTACAGACAATATAATTAGGAAGATAAAATGGTATGTACAGTAGTAGGTATATTACGATGAGCTATTCACGGTGGTTCCGTGTTTCTAGCCACCCAGCTTTGTAACAGAGGGAATGTAGTTTGTTGAGTACACAGAGTGACATAACACAGATTGACAGATGGAGCTGTATTAAGATGAGAGTGGAGAAGGCACTTTCGCTCAACGAACTCTTCTAGAGCCATCCCACTGGGCACAGACGCTGAGTTGCACCCACTTTTTGCCCTCAGAACAGACTCAATTCGTATGGGCATTGACTCTACAAGGTGTCGAAAGTGTTCCACAACCCATGTTGACTCCAATGCTCCCCACAGTTCTTTGGGTGTACTGTCACCCCAAGTGACATATGCCTATCAACACATTGACACCTAATCATCTTTAGTTATTTTTAGGGGCTTTCAATTGTTGTTTTTGATGACATTTAGTTTTTATTGCTTATATCTGACATTTTTGAGCCACGGATTTGCAGATTGACTGTCTGGTTAACAATTTTTGACTTAGCTAATTAGATTTGTTTAAAAAAATGCATCTGAGCACAGTACTGTCTTTTTTTGTTTCACCTGGCTGCCAATTCCAGCTGTTTTGAGAACATCATTTGAGGAATCGCCTGAAGCGTGAGAGGAACGGGAGACAGAGGAATACAGCCGTGCTGAGAAAGAGAGCTCGTAATGAGGACGACTGGCTACTATTCTGAACTTTGCGTGGTTAACTTTCTGGAGCCCACAGCTGCTGAGGAATCCCCCAAGTGGGTTCTACACAGAGAGGAAAAGGAGAAGTTCTGTAGCTATAAGACTATAAGGCTGGTTCCCAGACTTGTCCTCTACTAGATCATCAGCAGAATCCATCCCCGTCATCTACCATCCTCTGACCAGCTCCCTTCTCTCAAGCCATAAACTGACCCTTTCCATCCAGGATGCAGCTTTCAAAGACTTGGCCTCTATTGGTTGACCTGTCATGCTATATTGCTTGTTTGTTTTCTTGCTCTTGAAGTGCTTTGAGATTCAATGAAAAGCGCTATAGAAATGTAATGTATTGTTATTATTTTTCATTAAAAAATCCACAAAGACAGGGCTGGTTTATGTTGATATGTAATGTTTTTATAAGGGAGAGCCAAGCCAAGCTGTCATAGAGTACATCGTAAATTGAGAAGTGCTATCAGTTGTTAAGTGGATGGAGTAGTAAGGTGTCATGGTGGTTGTTGTGCATGTTACCTGTCGGATCATCTTTCTCTGGACCGGATACTGCAGATTCCACGGAAAGGTTCTCAAACGACTGGGAATGAGACAGATAGACAGAACGGTTCCGCAGTGATGAGTAAGGAACCGGATGGTACATGACATTACAGAATGACCATGGCTAGTGAGCATTTTAATTTCCCTTTGTGTTATCGTTAAAAGCTGCAAACTACATCAACACCCTGTCATGCTGTGATTAATCACTAGAAGGTATTTCAGGAGTACCCTCAACTTCAAACAGGAAACAATCTCTCAGCCCCATCATACAGTGTTATGTTGTTGTTTCCTGAGAGCACCACACCCTTTGACCTCTCCATCCTGGGTATCTTTAGACAGTCAATCACCTGCGTTTACTGTAAATACATACATCATGTCCAGACAGACAGTTGTGTATGTATCTTTGTGTGTTTGTCTTACCCTGCTTCTCCGAGTCAGGGGCAGCCCCAACGCTGATCCATTCTCTACATCTCCCATAAGGAAGTCAGACACTCTGAAAGAGGAACACACAACAACAATGAAAGGCATGGAAATAACCCCTAGGCACTGGTCTGGGGTCAGATGTGTTGTGTTTAGAACAATGGTAAGTGTATGGATTGGGGTAGGGCAAATCTCATCCTAGATCGGTGGTTGTGTGGGCAACTTCCCCTGAAGTGTTGGCAACACTTTAAGAGTCAACAACACAAGCAGCCATTATGCAAGGAAACACAGACTGAAGGTTGAGAATATTACATTATCTAGAGATGTAAGACAAGGATACCCTGTACCTATTTAAACATAGTTTGTTTGTGTCACCATAAAGAGTCAGAAAAACAGAGCTAGTTATTGCAATCGCTATTACAACGTTGTACTTACACATTGCCAAAGGTGAATGCCAATGTGTCGATGGAAGTGTATATCTCTCCGAAAAGCTTCTGCTTGTTCTCCTCGTTCACCTCCTTGAAGTTAACACCTGTCAAAACGGATGAAGCAGGTTAGGCTAAACTGTGAAAACAAATAACTGGGACAACCTATACCTATTCAGAACTGAAGACAAGATGCACTGTAATGTCAAAACATATAACCTACATGAACATGAGACTAATCATTATCCGAATATGTTGCTATACAGGTTGAGAGCCTACATAACATGAGGTAGTGATGAGTGTTGTGAAATAGTCCGTCTCTATCCCAATATATCCCCAAAACACAAAATCAGAATAGTTAGGCCTGAAAGGACTAAAACAGTAGAGATTTGACTGAAAAAGTAGAAATTTGACTGAAACAGTAGAGATTTGACTGAAAGTAGAGATTTGACTGAAAAAGTAGAGATTTGAGATTTGACTGAAACAGCAGAGATTTGAGATTTGACTGAAACAGCAGAGATTTGAGATTTGACTGAAACAGTAGAGATTTGACTGAAACAGTAGAGATTTGACTGAAACAGCAGAGATTTGACTGAAACAGTAGAGATTTGACTGAAACAGTAGAGATTTGACTGAAACAGTAGAGATTTGACTGATACAGCAGAGATTTGACTGATACAGCAGAGATTTGACTGAAACAGTAGAGATTTGACTGAAACAGTAGAGATTTGACTGAAAAAGTAGAGATTTGAGATTTGACTGAAACAGGAGAGATTTGACTGAAACAGTAGAGATTTGACTGAAACAGTAGATATTTGACTGAAAAAGTAGAGATATGAGATTTGACTGAAACAGCAGAGATTTGACTGAAACAGTAGAGATTTGACTGAAACAGTAGAGATTTGACTGATACAGCAGAGATTTGACTGATACAGCAGAGATTTGACTGAAACAGTAGAGATTTGACTGAAACAGTAGAGATTTGACTGAAACAGTAGAGATTTGACTGAAACAGTAGAGATTTGACTGATACAGCAGAGATTTGACTGAAACAGTAGAGATTTGACTGAAACAGTAGAGATTTGACTGAAACAGCAGAGATTTGACTGAAACAGTAGAGATTTGACTGAAACAGTAGAGATTTGACTGATACACAGAAACAGAGATTTGACTGAAACAGTAGAGATTTGACTGAAACAGTAGAGATTTGACTGAAACAGCAGAGATTTGACTGAAACAGTAGAGATTTGACTGAAACAGTAGAGATTTGACTGATACAGCAGAGATTTGACTGATACAGCAGAGATTTGACTGAAACAGTAGAGATTTGACTGAAACAGTAGAGATTTGACTGAAACAGTAGAGATTTGACTGATACAGCAGAGATTTGACTGAAACAGTAGAGATTTGACTGAAACAGTAGAGATTTGACTGATACAGCAGAGATTTGACTGAAACAGTAGAGATTTGACTGAAACAGTAGAGATTTGACTGAAACAGTAGAGATTTGACTGATACAGCAGAGATTTGAGATTTGACTGAAACAGTAGAGATTTGAAAGAAAAAGCAGAGTTTTGACTGAAACAGTACTGATTTGAATTGTAATCTGAAAAGACACACTGTTTCCTGCCTTAAGTCTAAACAAAGTGATGACTGAAAAAGAGAAGGGAAAAACACCAATGTAAATAGGTCTATAATCAGTCTCCACAATAAACTTCCTGTCTCACTCGGGAGGAGAGAAAATAAACCAGAATAGGAGCTCAACAGGCAACACCAGCAGCCCAAGCCACATCTGAAATGGCACCCTATTCACTATATATTGCACTACTTTGGACCAGAGCGGTATGGTAGATCCCTGTGGACCCTGGTAAAAAGTAGTGCACTATAGGAGAATAGGGTTCCATTTGGGTCGCCAGTGACGCCATTCCCTGAGGCCATTCCCCTAGTGTCGATGTTCTCTCCGCCTAACAATAGAGATGTCTGGAGATCAGGAGGGGAGCAGGAGATCAAGAGAATGGTTCAAGGAAAAAGGATTGCAGAAAGCACTTTTTCTTCTTCTTACCAGAAAGTTCTCTGAGTTGTCTTCTTTTATATGAGATACATTAGAATGCTCTAATTAAACGATCGGTTGTCCAGGTTGAAGGTTTTCTAGTTAGTTGAGCCCCATGGAGACTTAGTTCCAAACAGTTCAAATAACACTTAGCAGCACAAGAACCACAAACAGTTTCCATTCTAGAATCCTCTTCGTCATACAGGAAATAGGTAAGCAAGCGACAAAGGAACTAGGAGACTCAAAGAGAGAGAGAGAGAGAGAGACCAGTAGCTCTCTATGCTCTTACAGTGCAGGCTTCCTGTCTCTATAGAACAAGAGGAACTTCACCGTAAAACACACACACACATGCCAGCCACCACTTACCCACGACCAGGCTTGCCCTCCAGAGGCTGAACCCTTTTTAGCATTCAGTCTGTGTGTATGATGTGGTCCGCAGTCGGGCGGTTGTTGTAGCACCAAACTCCTTCTACCCAAGCTGCTCTCAAGGACTTCTCTCTCTTCTCTGTTGGTCTTCCTGGCTGTATGGTACAACCACTCCTTGACCGTAGAGCCACTCCTTACTCAGTAGGTCCTTCGTGGTTCAGTGGTTCCAAATGGGGGATCTGCCTCTAGTGGTCAAGCTGATCTACAGCCCTTTTAATGCACTAAAGCTTTCTCCAACTGCCACAGGGGAAATGGCCGCACAAGTCTCTTCCTTTATCTCCATTTGTGTCACCTAATAAGGCATTTCTTTCCAGGGAATGTCTCCAGTACAGGGTTCAAGCCAATTCCATAAGTTCCAGAAGCTCTTATGAGAGGTAGAACCCTTTCAGACGGGACAGCAGAGTTAGTGGTGCAAGTTAGTTTGGGTCCCGGGAGAGTCTGTCTGTGAACGCAGCTAGCTAGCTACCTCTGCCTAGAACGCTATCGCTGCGTCTCTCTGGCCTTTACGTCCTCTCCTACCCACTCCTCCCCTCCCCGCAACACAGGACATCCTGAAGCTCACTAGAACACAATGCCAGCACTCGCTCCGGCCAACCACAGTCCAAACGTGGATGTTACATCATCAGGCAAAAACGGCATTGTTTTCACTGGGAAAGCACATGACTGACTCCTGAACGAACACTAATAAATTCCACCTCTGAGCCTACTGCAGGGGGAAGCCTGCTGACAAAACAGATATTGATGGAAGCAAACATACATGACTTAGCCAGGACATAGGAGGAAGGCCATTGGGGGACATGGTGCCATCAGGCCACGGTGCCTTTAGGTCATTGGGGGCCATCGGGCCATAGGGGCCATCATGGTAATGTTGATGCCTCAATGACCCACATGCATAATGTGACTGAGTAATGGTTGAAAAATTCCAGCAACATCCCCAAATGACTCAGTTTTCCAGAAATCCTGGTTGGAGGGTTCCGGTTTTCCTGTTTGTACCCACTTTTTTTCACCTTTATTTAACCAGGTAGGCTATTTACAGGTAGGCTATTTACCAGGTAGGCTATTTACAACTGCGACCTGGCCAAGATAAAGCAAAGCAGTGCGACACAAACAACAACACAGAGTGACACATGGAATAAACAAACATACAGTCAAAAATACAATAGGAAAAAAAGTCTATATACAGTGTGTGCAAATGAGGTAAGATACGGGAGGTAAGGAAATAAATAGGCCACAGTGGCGAAATAATTACAATTTAGCAATTAAACACTGGAGTGATAGATGTGCAGAAGATGAATGTGCAAGTAGAGATACTGGAGTGCAAAGGAGCAAAAAATAATAATAACAGTATGGGGATGAGGTAGTTTGATGGGCTATTTACAGATGGGCTATGTACAGGTGCAGTGAGCTGCTCTGACAGCCGGTACTTAAAGTTAGTGAGGGAGATATGATTCTCCAGCTTCTGTGATTTTTGCAATTTGTTCCAGTCATTGGCAGCAGAGAACTGGAAGGAAAGGAGGCCAAAGGAGGAATTGGCTTTGGACGTGACCAGTGAAATAAATATACCTGCTGGAGCGTGTGCTACGGGTGGGTGCTGCTATGGTGACCAGTGAGCTGAGATAAGGCGGGGCTTTACCTAGCAAAGACTTATAGATGACCTGGAGCCAGTGGGTTTGGTGACGAATATGAAGCGAGGGCCAGCCAACGAGAGTATACAGGTCGCAGTGGTGGGTAGTATATGAGGCTTTGGTGACAAAACGGATGGCACTGTGATAGACTGCATCCAGTTTGCTGAGTAGAGTGTTGGAGGTTATTTTGTAAATGACATCGCCGAAGTCAAGGATTAGTAGGATAGTCAGTTTTGCGAGGGTATGTTTGGCAGCATGAGTGAAGGAGGCTTTGTTGCGAAATAGGAAGCCGTTTCTAGATTTAATTTTGGATTGGAGATGCTTAATGTGAGTCTGGAAGGAGAGTTTAAAGTCTAACCAGACACCTAGGTATTTGTAGATGTCCACATATGCTAAGTCAGAACCGTCCAGAGTAGTGATGCTGGACGGGCGGGCAGGTGCTGGTAGCGATCGGTTGAAGAGCATGCATTTAGTTTCACTTGCATTTAAGAGCAGTTGGGGGCAAGGAAGGAGAGTTGTATGGCATTGAAGCTCATCTGGAGGTTAGTTAACACAGTGTCTAAAGAAGGGCCAGAGGTATACAGAAGGGTGTCGTCTGCGTAGAGGTGGATCAGAGACTCACCAGCAGCAAAAGCGACATCATTGATGTATACAGAGAAAAGAGTCACACTGAACTCTGTCTGACACACTGAACTCTGTCTGAGAAGTAGTTGGTGAACCAGGCGAGGCATTCTGGGATTCTTGATTCTGGGATCCTACATTTTGGGAAAGTTACTGGAACTTTGCAACCATACACTGTACCAATGTAGGGAGGGGGAACAACCACATCTCTTCATTCAGGAAATGACAGGTGTCATGGTGTTCATCACATATAATTTTGGTGTCCTTCTCAGATACCTTGGCTTAGCTAATTGGGTGATACACCACCTACAGAAAAAGTATTTTAATTTGCTCATTGTATAAAGATCTTTGTAAGACTATGTGTAGGATATCTTGCTTATCTTGAGGTAGATAGATACCCTTTTCTCTCCCTCTCTCTTTCCTCCTGGTGTGTGTCTCCTCTCCCTGGACAGAGACCAGTGTTGTGAAAGTCATAGCCCCACTATGAGAGCATGAATTAGGCCAGGCATGAGCGAATGGGGCCTGTTCCTGATCCACTGAGCCAGTATGGGCGGGCAGAGACATACACACAAACACGCACACACCCACCTACGCACCCACCCCACCACACACACACACACACACACACACACACACACACACACACACACACACACACACACACACACACACACACACACACACACACACACACACACACACACACACAAACACAGACAGACAGAGAGACACAGACCCCTGTTATCTCCCCCTAGGCACAGGGTATTCCACTTTCTCTTATTTGCCTGAATATTCCACTTTCTCTTATTTGAATATACCTGAATTGATTACTTCAGTCTCACATTACCTGGGGACCAGGCCAGGTGTGTGTGTGTGTGTGTGTGTGTGTGTGTGAAGTGACTAATGTTGACAAAGAAGTAAGGATGCCAATGAGTATGTGTATAGCCTGTTGAGCCTCATTGTGTGAGGGTCTAGTACAGAGGACACATATTCTGGCCCTCTAGTGGTGAGAAATGTTATTAGGGTGAGGTATGGAATTAAGAATGAAGGAACAACAGGTTCGTTTATTGGGAGTGTACTGGGGCTTGTACCTTAAGCACATGGCATTTTGATTCAGCAGTGATACTGCTGTTCTGTTCCTATATACACAAAGCACTGTTAATATTAAACTGCTCCCAAGAGAAAGCCCCACAGCCTTGAAACCAGATTAGCCATTAGTAGCATCACATGACTATTGGCTAGCTAGCCACAGCAGACTCTATGTGAAGTCTTTCCAACTGTCACAGTAGAGCATGCAGATCGAGAGCAGCCAGCACTAACGTTCACTCTGTCTCTGTCTCTGTCTTTGTCCAAGCCGCCATACAATAGCTTCCTTCAGTTCAGCTTGAAATGCACCCAGGCTGCATACCGTAGTGTAAGCCAACACTTGGAATCGACTTTGGTTCAATCACTTTTTATTCATTTGGTAGAATGCATTTAGAGTGGACGGAAGGATAGGTATTTACATCACTACCACACACACACAAACACCTCCCCAGCTTTTGTTCCAGGTCAGTGTGTCACCGTACTTCGCTAACATAGAGCATTGCCAAAACTATGCTGTCAAACCAGGGCCAGGCTGCTATGCAATTCCAATTGAGCAGAGGTATACTCCACTCAGAGATTCTTGTGCGCGGGCCAAGTGAAGAATTGCCCTCCATGGCTGATCATAATCTCGGGGAGAGGAGATAAATGGGATTCCTGAGCCCTATTCCCTCAGGACAGCAACACAAAGCACAAAGACTTCAGTCTTTGAGTCAAACACACTCCTCTCCCTCCTACCACTGGATTCAATAGGAATTCAAATTTAAACATTCAAATAATACATGGTCTGTATTTTACAGTTAGGGGTTTGAATACATACTGTGTGTGTTATTTGAGCGAAGTTCTGATATTTAGAGTGAATTCATCTTCAAAGGTTTGCTGCAAATACATCTTCGAGTTTTGCTAAACAGACAAACATGCTGGCCCTGTAATGCTGAAGCACAAACCTTCTTCCAGACCTAATCCAGCCAAATGAGGCCTGGAGGAGGTACAGTACGGGGGAGGTACAGTAGGGAGGCAAGGACTGTGAGCCATTAGGGCGGGAGACAGGGAGGCAAGGAGTCAGGGAGGCAGGAAGACAAGGAGGCAGGGAGACAGGAAGACAAGGAGGCAGGGAGACAGGAAGGAAGTCAGCGAGACAGGGAGGCAGGAAGACGGGAGACAGGAGGCAAGGAGTCAGGGAGGCAGGAAGACAAGGAGGCAGGGAGACAGGAAGACAAGGAGGCAGGGAGACAGGAAGACAAGAAGTCAGCGAGACAGGGAGGCAAGGACTGTGAGCCATTAGGGCGGGAGACAGGGAGGCAAGGAGTCAGGGAGGCAGGAAGACAAGGAGGCAGGGAGACAGGAAGACAAGGAGGCAGGGAGACAGGAAGACAAGGAGGCAGGGAGACAGGAAGACAAGAAGTCAGCGAGACAGGGAGGCAAGGACTGTGAGCCATTAGGGCGGGAGACAGGGAGGCAAGGAGTCAGGGAGGCCGGAAGACAAGGAGGCAGGGAGACAGGGAGGCAAGGAGTCAGGGAGGCAGGAAGACAAGGAGGCAGGAAGACAAGGAGGCAGGGAGACAGGAAGACAAGGAGGCAGGGAGACAGGGAGGCAAGGAGTCAGGGAGGCAGGAAGATAAGGAGGCAGGGAGACAGGAAGACAAGGAGGCAGGAAGACAAGAAGGCAGGGAGACAGGGAGGCAGGAAGACAAGGAGGCAGGGAGACAAGGAGGCAGGGAGACAGGGAGGCAAGGAGTCAGGGAGGAAGGAAGACAAGGAGGCAGGGAGACAGGAAGACAAGGAGTCAGGGAGGCAGGAAGACAAGGAGGCATGGAGACAGGAAGACAAGGAGTCAGGGAGGCAGGAAGACAAGGAGGCAGGGAGACAGGAAGACAAGGAGTCAGGGAGGCAGGAAGACAAGGAGGCAGGGAGACAGGAAGACAAGGAGGCAGGGAGACAGGAAGACAATAAGTCAGCGAGACAGGGAGGCAGGGAGACAGGAAGACAAGGAATCAGGGAGACAGGGTGGCAGGGAGGCAGGAAGACAGGGAGACAAGAGGAAAATGAGTCAGGGAGACAGGGTGGCAGGGAGAGAAGGAGACAGAGAGACAGAGAGTCGGGGTGTGTTTGAGACATGTCTCTATGCTCTAGGGAGTGCTGCTCACCTTTGACCTGTGCGATGACGGTGCCTGCAGAACTGAGGATGTCCACAGAGTTGAGGGTCTGGTGTTTGCTGATGACGGCCTTCAACACGCGCAGCAGCTCCCCCAGACGCTCATGGACTACCTGGTGAAGACAGTCCTGGTGCTCTGGAGGACAAACAGACACAAAGACAAGACTGTTAGAGAACCATCTCAGTAACACAATGGCTGCAGTGTTTGTTCATATTCATATACTGTATAAGGCACATTTTATCTGGAGGGAAAAGACACAAAGACACAACTGTAAAGAGAACCATCTCTTCAACATGTAAGTCAGTCCCACTCAGAGCAGCCTCAATTCGTCGGGGCATGGACTCTACAAGGTGTCGAAAGCGTTCCACAGGGACGCTGGCCCATGTTGACTCCGATGCTTCCCACAGTTGTGTCAAGTTGGCTGGATGTCCTTTGGGTGTTGGACCATTCTTGATGCGTGTGGGCATCTGTTCGGCATGAGAAACCCAGCAGCATTGCCTTTCTTGACACAAATTGGTGTGCCTGCACCTACTACCATATCCTGTTCAAAGGCACTTCAATCTTTGGTCTTGCCCATTCACCCTGTGAATGGCGCACATACACAATCCATGTATCAATTGTCTCAAGGCTTAAAAATACACTGATTCAAGTGGATTTAACAGGTTAAATCAATAAGGGATCATAGCTTTCACCTGGATTCACCTGGTCAGTCTGTCATGGAGAAAGCAGGTGTTCTTAATGTTTTGTACTCTCAGTGTACAGTAAGTGTTTACAACATATGATAAGGACTTCTGAGTTACACATTTCAATATAAAGAGGAGACACCAGTCAAGCAATTCCACCTCGGTGTTGATTCACATTAGTCAGACATGTGGGTCTAACACTAGGTGTTAACCATTGAGAGAAAGAGGCCGTAGCAGACTCAGGTGTGACGGTAAATGTGACTACCTGATAACTAATGCATAACTAAACATGACCTGTAGTGGTCTTCCTGTAGTCAGTGTAGTATTTATGTGTAGTGTTGACACATCCATAATAAAACAGACCATTACTAATGCGTCAGTAACTACAGTGCTGCCTGGCTCTACAGATGGTAACAGCCGGAGCACTTTGGTATTCAACCAGCCTGTTAATGTATACACCACATAGTTAGAGGGTGAGCTCATCAGAAAGCAGCTGAATGGGAGGACAGAAAGGACTAATCTAACAGTCTCCAGATGCTTTTACTACGACTCCCTTGAATCTGTGATCCACCACCGCAGGCGAGTGAGTGTGGCAGTGCCACCACTGACACAGCCTCGCAGTATCCACCGAGGACTGTTTTTCCCAGAGCCCAGTGAAACTGAGAGCCACAGAGAGGGTCAGAGTCACACACACACACACACACACACACACACACACACACACACACACACACACACACACACACACACACACACACACACACACACACACACACACACACACACACACACACACACACACACACACACACACTCGCAGCCCTGTCAAAGCCACATTTGTGCTGACGGTCGCCCCTGGATTACCCCGCGTATGGAAAAGGGGATCAGGGAGACTTTAGCCGTCTCCCCTTTTTTCTTTTATTCATTCCCCCTCTTTTTTTGGAGCGGGACAAAAAGGGCCGGCGGTGGAACTAATGTTTCTGGGTGGATGTGGCTGCCATCGCCATGACAATGCCAGCTGTCCTCCAACCAGGAAATACAGCCAGCTGACCAGTAGGTGACTGTCGGACTGCTTCATATGGACCAACAGTAAATGTCAACAAGCGACTGCTTCATAATAGAACCACAGGGAACAAGTTACTGTAACAACCACTAGCTACATCTAACAGCATGACGTGACGACTTTATAAGGACTACCAGTCACAAGTCAACAACATCCACTAGCCCAACAAGTGACCTCGTAATTAAGTCAAAACAACAAGTGAACCAACCCCAGATCAATGTTCTTTATTGGATGATGTCAATAAACATCAGACCGAATACGAGAGAGAACAGAACCCTTCATTGGCTCAACAGTAACAGATTCAACAGATTCTACAAAACCAACTGATTGTATATTGTAAAACTCCCGGCAGCATCTCTGCTCTGCCAACAGTCTCTCTACAGGATGTCTGGAGTCTTCCCCAGCTCCATGGTAACCATACCTAGTTTCATGGCAACCGCCTCCATCCATCTTGTTTGGATGTCAAACTACAGCTACTTCCTGTGTCTGGAGAACCTGGTGCTTTCTCTTAATTTTGTTTCAGCCTGGCTTCTGCCATGTTTCAGCCTGGCTCCTGCTATGTTTCAGCCCTGCCATGTTTCAGCCTGGCTTCTGCTGTTTCAGCCCTGCCATGTTTCAGCCTGGCTTTTGCTGTTTCAGCCCTGCCATATTTCAGCCTGGCTTCTGCCATGCTTCAGCCTGGTTCTTGCCATGTTTCAGCCTGGCTTCTGCAATGTTTCAGCCTGGCTCCTGACATTTTTTTTCCTGGCTCCTGCCATGTTTTAGCCTGATTTCAGCCTGGCTTCTGCCATGTTTTGGGCTCCCGAGTGGCACAGAGGCCTTAGACACTGCATCTCAGTACTAGAGCTGTCACTATACACCCGGTTCGTTTCCAGGCTGTATCACAACCCGGCCGTGATTGGGAATACCATAGGACGGCTCACAATTGGCCCGGTGTCTTCCGGATTAGGGTTTGGCTGGGGATAACCATCATTGTAAATAAGAATTTGTTCTGAACTGACTTTGCCTTGTTAAATAAAGATTAAATAAAATAAATGTTTGAGCCTGGCTCCTGCAAGGAAGAGCCTTGCAGTGTGCCTCTGGCCCCCATAATGCACAACACTGAGCCCCATTATCCAGCAGGCTGGAACTGCATTAGGGAGTGGATGTAAGGTGGGGGTACTTCCTAAACAGGCCTACTTTATCTCTGTCTATGGAGATTAAGATGTTGTTCTGTGTGTCTACAGATGTAATAAAGACTATTTGGTCTGATGGGTATGTTGGGACAAGATCATAATGAAACAAGAATGTACTGCAAAAAGAATGTAGCTGAGTGATTCATAAAATCCCAACTTCCTACTCTGTTGGGGTGTTCCCCTCGAAGGAGCACATTCAGCAGAGTGCAGCTGCTCACCACAGGCTACCTGTCTGTCTGTCTGTCTGTCTGTTTGTCTGTCTGTCTGTCTGTCTGTCTGTCTCTCTCTCTCTCTCCCACTCTATCACTTTTTTGTCTCCCGCTCCTCTCTATTTCTTTCTCTTTCTGTCTGTGTTATTTTGCTGCACAGACCTGCAGTACCGTCTTTCCCAAGCTAGTGTGTGATTGGGTCCTCACCCATTAGATTGGAAAAGACTGAAAACCCAGCAAGCACACAATGATCAGGTGTGTCCAATGATTTATATATATACTACATGACTGACTGAACTACCATTGTAAAAAAAAAGATTTTGGAAGCTATATAAATGCATTCAACAATGTCTACGTCTTTGAATTTGCCACGTTTATTATATCACACACACCTTAATGCATACTTTTAAATTATACAATATGAGCTAAATGTACAACAAAAAAAGAAAAAAAAAATTTCCTTAAAATCTTTTTTTTTTGTTGTAAATGTTACTGTCCCCACTACAACAACACAACACTTAAATACATTTAATTTAATACATTTAACATTCCTTTGAAGGACTGCTTCTTCTGGGGAAGTGCCAATATGGCTAACCAGTAGCTTCAAAGCCTCTCATTTGCCAATAAATAGCATCAGCAATCAGGGGTTTATATACTGTACATCATTGGGTGGGTCAGGGTTGCCAGCCGCCCCAAACCTCCAGGTCTTTATTGGCAAGGGGTTAGATTATACCCCTATTTAAAGACAATGCACTTTGAATGACAATGCCCACACAGTGGCCTGAACCGTCTGTCAACACATACAGTACTTTATGGCCCATTCACATAGACACAGAGTAACAGAATCCTCCAAGGTCTGGAGGTGGTGCAGATTAAAAAGCCTGAATGAGACAGAGGCTCTTCCTTCTGCAGGTGCAGGATGGCGGGCGCCTCATAATGGCTGTTGCTTGGTCTTTACGTCCAGGCCATCCTGTGTGGAGCTACTAGAAGGACATTGTGTTTAGTCCACTGGCCCAGCAGGACACAGGATGATGTACAGAGGCTGGTGGTTTAACCCTGTGCTTCCCTGTTAGAGAGGAGCACAATGGGACAGAACCCTGTTCCCACCAGGGACCCCAAGCCCTGGCAGGCACCTCCAGCCATCCACACTTCTCCCCAGCATAGGGGGTGTAGACCCCTGTCTGTTGCAGCCACAGGCCTGGGAGACTTATTTCACAATGGGGACAGTTTCACCATGAAAACCACCCTCACTCAGAGTACTGGGACATGGAAGAGCCACTTTGTTTTACTGTGCAAAAGTTTTAGAGCAAAACAATTATGAGATTTGGTAAAAGGAAAAACAAATTAATAGTATGCTAGCTGCCAGGAAAGGAGCATTTTTATCACAATGCAGGAAAACCATCAGTTTGCTGAGAAGAGTCTGTTTGAGTGGGAAAAGCTTTCCTTTTGTCTCAGAGGCCATTTGCAAACAGTGGGGCCTGTCTGCTTGAGGGCCTGCCTGCCACATGAAGCATTTTTTGGAACAATAAATCACAACGCCAGGCTTTTCACTTTTCACAGGAGGAAAGAGGGAGAGGAGGAGGAGGGGTGATGGGGTAAGGAGGGAGGGAGGGTCGGGCGGGAGGAAGCGAGGTTGTTTGGTCGGTGGTGGTACCCTCCCCTGGGTTTTGTCCCAAACATGCCCCTTTAAACCCACATCCAAGCTTAGCCAGGTTATGGGAGAAAGAGAGAGACATTCCCGGGAACGCTCTGTTGGGAATAGAAGCTATAGGGATCAGTCTCCCATTCCAATGAAGAGGCCAAGGGAGCGAGAGGAGAGGGCTTGCCAGAACCACATCGCCACATTTTTACTTCATTAGCGTCATGGAAACCACTGCATTCCAGCCTGGCTGTGTCTCTTGTTAGGAAGTGGGGCGAGCGCAAGGGGTGAGGGGGGGATCCATAATAAAAACATTGTTGGATCATTCACCCTCGAGATGACACCTCAATACGAAAACATTCAAAGCCCCTCCGACTCTATAGGCAGCTATCTAATGAGTTAGGCATTCAAATAGGCATTTCTTTCGCCAACAGAGGTCATGTCGCTCAAAAGGCCTGAGTGATCCTATGTATGGCTCTACCATGCACTAGGATCCACATAACAGATTCCTCAATATAATGGTGACGCAACTGAAATAGTAACTTCTCATAGACCAGGGACACCCTTGTCTTTTGAAAGAATAAAAAATATCTAATTTGATATGTTAAAATGTCCCACTCTCTTATCCAATTTTTTTAATGTATTTTTATTTCACCTTTATTTAACCAGGTAGGCAAGTTGAGAATAAGTTCTCATTTACAATTGCGACCTGGCCAAGATAAAGCCAAGATAAAGCAAAGCAGTTCGACACATACAACAACACACATGGAGTAAAACAAACATACAGTCAATACTACAGTAGAAAAATAAGTCTATGTGAGCAAATGAGGTGAGCAAATGAGGTGAGATAAGGGAGGTAAACGGCAAAAAAAATATTTTCAGCAACAAAAAAAAACGGATTTTCATGATCCTTAGCACGAATGTCATCATGTCATGATCCTCTCTTGTAACACCTAACTGTCAATGGCCTCTAATGGTTGGATCCATCCGATATGACTTGGCAAAATTCCTTTTTCTGTGACTCTAGATATGCTCAGTCATGCATGATGAAAATCATGGGAGCAACGTATTATTTATGCTTCAAAACATTTGAGAAGATAGAGGGGGCTTCACGGTACAAAGCAAGTGTGAAATCACTTAACATGTCACAACTGGGTTCAGGGGGGGGGGCCGATTAAACACAAGGAGCTCATAGGCTAACATAGCTTTGGGGAGAGTTAGCACTATCTGGGCTAAATACGGTGCCGGGTCTGGACACCCCGTGTTAGCCATGACTAACGTCAATCACACGACCAATCTCAGTGTGGCCCATTGAGTCAACCTACAGCTGGACATTCTTGTGACTTCCCCCCTCAAATAATCAGCTAGGGCTTTGGTAGGATGGCTTTGGTAGGAGATCTTATGTAGGAGGGCTTAGGTAGGAGGGCTTAGGTCGGAGGGTTGTCAAAGAAGTGCATTACCGTAATCAGTTATAGTCTACTGACAGTAGGCCTTGAGAGCTTTAGAGGACTGATCAATGCATGACTTATCATCTCCATTTTTCAAGATGGCGTCATCCCAATACTTTCTCACAGAAAGAAACAACAACACATTTTACACGTACATTATAAAATGTCTGCTAAACGTTATATGTTAGACCTACACCGAAGTGTCGCTGAGCTCATTGCCAAAAGCTGCTAAAACTCATGGTGATTTAAAAGCCAAGGCTCGCTGTGTAGGACGTTCCACGGCAGTACCTCTGTAAACGTTAACTAACAGGCAGGCTCTTCCTAATAAACAAAATCAACTATTGTGTCCAAACTTTAAAGGGCAGAAAATAACAGGCCTGCTTAACTTTTAACAGACACTGTAAGCCTTTTATAAGAGGCACCCCAGCAGGTGGACCAGTCCAGCGGCCAGAGTAGTGTGAGGCAGACAAATCCTGGTTTCAAATAGTATTTGTTAATTATCTGCACTTAACTGAGCTTGCCTGGCGCTATCAAACCAACGGAATAATTCCAAAATATGACATTAGCATTGCGAAAATCCAAACCATCAATTTATACACTTAAAAGTTGGTTTAGAGACCATATTTAACACCAAGGAAACGTTTTACGATGAAATTGTCCCCAACTCTCGACTGGTCATTGTGTCTCCTAAATTAGGAAGGCACATTCCCTCACATGACGAGGAAATGCCCAGCAGTTAAATGCTTCTGGGACACAGTTACAAAGTTACAAAGTGCATGAATGTAAATACTCAATCCTTTACATCTACTATATTACTTAATGATGATAGCTCCTTGAATCTGTCAAAAAAATCAGAAACGATTACTGCAGGCAGGCAGCACTGCAATCACCTCACTCTTTCCCAATTTGCCAGTGGATACAGTTATAACATTAGAATTATTGACAGTGAGAATGAATGGCGCTAGTCAAGGAACAATTGAGGCCTGGAGAACACATTTGACTCCATAAAGAATAATCTAAGCTGAAGCCCAACACAAACACATAAACAATCTATAAAGCACAACCATACAAAAAAAGGATATACTGTATATACAGTGCAGTAAAAAGTTTGGACACATTCATTCAAGGGTTTTTCTATATTTTGACTATTTTCTACATTGTAGAATATAGTGAAGACATCAAAACTATGAAACAACACATATGGAATCATGTATTAACCAAAAAAAGGTTAACAAATCAAAATATATTTTATATTTGAAATCTTAGTAGCCACCCTTTTCCTTGATGACAGCTTTGTACACTCTTGGCATTCTCTCAACCAGCTTCATGAAGTAGTCACCTGGAATGCATACCAATTAACAGGTGTGCCTTGCTAAAAGTTAATTTGTGGAATTTCTTTCCTTATTTTGATGTGTTTGAGCCAATCAGTTGCATTGTGACAAGGTAGGTTTGGTACACAAAAGATAACCCTATTTGGTAAAAGACCAAGTCCATATTATGGCAAGAACAGCTCAAATAAACAAAGAGAAATGACAGTCCATCATTACTTTAAGACATGAAGGTCAGGCAATAAGAACTTTGAAAGTTTATTCAAGTGCATGCGCAGAAACCATCAAGCGCTATGAAGAAACTCATGAGGACCGCCACAGGAAAGGAAGACCCATAGTTACCACTGCTGCAGAGGATATGTTCATTATCAGCCTCAGCAATTGCAGCCCAAATAAATGCTTCACAGAGTTCAAGTAACAGACACATCTCAACATCAAGTGTTCAGATGGGACGGCGTGAATCAGGCTTTCATGGTCGAATTGCTGCAATGAAACCACTACTAAAGGACACCAATAATAAGAAGAGACTTGCTTGGACCAAGAAACACGAGCAATGGACATTAGACCGGTGGACATGTGTCCTTTGGTCTGATGAGTCCAAATTTGAGATTTTTGGTTCCAACTGCTATGTATTTGTGAGAAGCAGAATAGGTGAACGGATGATCTCTGCATGTGTGGTTCCCACCGTGAAGCATGGAGGGGAGTTGTGATGGTGTGGGGGTGCTTTGCTGGTGACACTGTCTGTGATTTAGTTAGAATTCAAGGTACACTCAACCCAATTGAGGTGGTTAGGGATGAGTTGTTCCACAGGGTGAAGGAAAAGCAGACAACAAGTGTTCAGCATATGTGGGAACTCCTTAAAGAATGTTGGAAAAGCATTCCAGGTGAAGCTGGTTGAGAGAATGCAAAGAGTGTGCAAAGCTGTCATCAAGGCAAAGGATGGCTACTTAGAAGAATCTAAAATCTAAAATATATTCACGTTTTTGGTTACTAGTATTACATGATTCCATATGTGTTATTTCATAGTTGTGATGTCCTCACTATTATTATACAATGTAGAAAATAGTAAACAAAATAAAGAAAAACCCTTGAATGAGTAGGTGTGTCCAAACTTTTGACTGGTAATGCATATATATTCAGTATATGTACCTACTTCCCAAATCTCTCTGATTTGGTCCTGCCGTACATACCTACATGTGCGCTACGGTCACAAGACGCAGGCCTCCTAATTGTCCCTAGAATTTCTAAGCAAACAGCTGGAGGCAGGGCTTCTCCTATAGAGCTCCATTTTTATGGAATGGTCTGCCTACCCATGTGAGAGGCGCAGACTCGGTCTCAACATTTAAGTCTTTACTGAAGACTCATCTCTTCAGTGGGTCATATGATTGAGTGTAGTCTGGCCCAGGAGTGTGAAGGTGAAAGGAAAGGCTCTGGAGCAACGAACTGCCGTTGCTGTCTCTGCCTGGCCAGTTCCTCTCTTTCCACTGGGATTCTCTGCCTCTAACCCTATCACAGGGACTGAGACACTGGCTTACTGGTTCTCTTTCATACCGTCCCTAGGAGGGGTGTGTTACTTGAGTGGGTTGAGTCACTGATGTGATCTTCCTGTCTGGGTTGGCGCCCCCCTTGGGTTGTGCCGTGGCGGAGATCTTTGTGGGCTATACTCAGACTTGTCTCAGGATGGTAAGTTGGTGGTTGAAGATATCCCTCTAGTGGTGTGGGGGCTGTGCTTTGGCAAAGTGGGTGGGGTTATATCCTTCCTGTTGGGCCCTGTCCGTGGGTATCATCAGATGGGGCCACAGTGTCTCCTGACCCCTCCTGTCTCAGCCTCCAGTATTTATGCTGCAGTAGTTTATGTGTCGGGGGGCTAGGGTCAGTTTGTTATATCTGGAGTACTTCTCCTGTATTATCCATTATGCTCTCTCTAATTCTCTCTTTCTTTCTCTCTCTCGGAGGTCCTGAGCCCTAGGACCATGCCTCAGGACTACCTGGCATGATGACTCCTTGCTGTCCCCAGTCCACCTGGCCGTGCTGCTGCTCCAGTTTCAACTGTTCTGCCTGCGGCTATGGAATCCTGAACTGTTCACCGGACGTGCTACCTGTCCCAGACCTGCTGTTTCAACTCCCTAGAGACAGCAGGAGTTGTAGAGATACTCTTAATGATCGGCTATGAAAAGCCAACTGACATTTACTCCTGATGTGCTGACTTGCTGCACCCTCGACAACTACTGTGATTATTATTAGTTGACCATGCTGGTCATTTATGAACATTTGAACATCTTGGCCATGTTCTGTTATAATCTCCACCAGGAACAGCCAGAAGAGGACTGGCCACCCCTCATAGCCTGGTTCCTCTCTAGGTTTCTTCCTAGGTTTTGGCCTTTCTAGGGAGTTTTTCCTAGCCACCGTGCTTCTACACCTGCATTGCTTGCTCTTTGGGGTTTTAGGCTGGGTTTCTGTACAGTACTTTGAGATATCAGCTGATGTACGAAGGACTATATAAATACATTTGATTTGAACATCTTGGCCATGTACTGTTATAATCTTAATCTGGCACAGCCAGAAAAGGACTGGCCGCCCCTCAGAGCCTGGTTCCTCTCTAGGTTTTTTCCTAGGTTTTGGTCTTTCTATGGAGTTTTTCCTAGCCACCGTGCTTCTACTGTACATCTGCATTGCTTGCTGTTTGTTTTTTTAAACCTTTTTTGGTTTTCAGGCCCATGGGGAAGGGTTGGTATGTGGAGATGGGGGGACTGACAAGTAAGGGGAGTGCGAAGTGGTGGAAAACATGTTTGGATGGAGACATGTTGGATGAGTGGGGTTGGGGGAATGGGGTGGGAGGTTGGGATTGGAGGCTCACTTCTTCTCTTTTTCCATCCTTTAAATATCACATGTATTATTACTTTTTGCTCTGTGGTATGATCATGGGGATCAATGCTTTGTATTTGTGGACTTCAAAAAAAGATATATTCTGTTTGAGTGGTAGCCCACGGGTGGATGCAAGCAATAAATTACATGAATTTGTGTATTGTGCCCCGCCCCTCCCAACAAGAAAATTACCAAATTAATAAAAATAAATAAAAAGTATTTGAACCCAGGTCTGGAATGAGACAAGGCCTTTCCCACCCTCCACTCTCCCTCCTACACTTCCTGTGGCCGCGGTCAGCACGGTTCACCTCTGCACCCCGGAGTCGGACCACCGGCGGTTGGGCCACTCCACCACTCCACACCGGATTAGCGGATTACACGGCACTGTTAAAGGACAGAATATTGGCCTTCCCAGACTTCCCCTATTTTCCCCCTGTCCTGCCAGTGCCTCCCTGCTGCTTCACCTTTCAAACGCTCTTTCCCATGACTGCACACAAAGAGGAACCATTTAAAAGAGAAACTCTTCCCCCATACACACACACAGCACCTTCCCTTCCGTCTAGGTCTGGGCTCCTTTATATTCCCCACCCGACCACTCACTCTACTCTGCAGGCCCTGCCCCAGTCACACAGGTTAGCCATTACATTAGTCATTAGCATGAGAAAACACTATGCAGAAAAAGTCAATTCACTCAATGAACTAAGGAAGGCTGGGAATTTGAGGTCAGTGGCTTTTTGTGTCATTGACAGAGAATATTTTGCATGGCATGTTGAGATGACATGATGGAATGGTGAAGTGTGTTTAGCCAACCTAATAAGCTGTCTAGCTGCCTGGCAGTTGATTCTCTGAAACAACTCGTTGGCCCAGGTCCATTAGAGCTCTGAGCCCTTTCCTTAGCCATTCACTGTCCACAGATCTGACAGGGCGTTTCGATAGGTAAAAGTAACATGATGATCTTACACAGAGCCACGTAAAGCGAACGTGGAGCTAACATGAAGCTAACGTGAAGCTAACCTAAAGCTAACGTGAAGCTAACATCATGTTGCATTGACATAAACAGCTCTTTTCAACTTTATGAAGAAACAGGCAAATTAACTACCTCAATGTTATTGGAATTCCCTACGTAAACTCATTACATACAGCGATCTGCTGAAAATGTTGAGATATAATAACAGAAAACACATTCTGAAATCAAAACTCCTGTGAGTGATAGATATTGGCTCCAGATTAAAGCTATCTATCGTGGGGGTTTTTAAACTACTAAGTCCAAGAGTGAATGAATTCTCATGAAAATATTCCCAAAATCTCCTTCTTCCAGCCAACAACTATGTTTACCCTTGGAGATCCCTCTATCCCTTTCCCTGGTCCTTTGCATATCAATGAACTGCTTAGCGTGGAGTCAAGAATTAGCTTTTCCTCCTTTTCATTTCTGCACTGAGCTGCCTGTCCGTCACACCGAGGGAAGACAGTCAACCTTTTTCTCCTGATCCCCCCCCAACTCCTGTTTGTGAGCCACTCTGAAGCCTGGCATTCCAACTATGCTTTATTTAAGAGAGACTGAAAATCCCCCACAGTGCAACCTCTCGCTGGCGGCCAAGATCGGCTAGTATTAGCCAGACAGCTGAGACTGAGACTAGCGGCCCACTCAGCGCTGCAGCCCTGTTTAGCATGGACTGGGTAGCTCCATCAGCCCAGGAAGTTGGAGGCTTTACAGGCCTCAAAATGGCCGAACTGAACAGGCTCTTCAGCACACCTGTCAGTAGGTAGAATGGAAGCAAACTTTAACCTATCATCGAGGACAAGAGGACATTGTTTAGCTTCGCTAGCATCCTAATCCTGCATGAATGGCGTTTGAACGGAAGATTTTGTTGTACGATCTCTCACTCTCTGTGTCTGCATCCCAAATGGTACCCCTTTCCCTACATAGTGCACTACATTTTACCAGGGCGAATAGGGCTTTGGCCAAAAGTAGTGCACTATATAAGTAATAATGTGCCCTTTGGAACGCAGACAATATTGCGTGGAGAGAGAAGTCTCTAGACTGAATTAGTGCACATACTTGGGCAGGGCCTGTGGACAAATTAATTTGTCCTCCAAAACATATGTCACGTCCTGACCTTAGTTCCTTTTTTATGTCTCTATTTTAGTTTGGTCAGGGCGTGAGTTGGGGTGGGCATTCTATGTTTGTTCTGTGTGTTATAGTTCTATGTGTTTGGCCTGATATGGTTCCCAATCAGAGGCAGCTTTCAATCGTTGTCTCTGATTGAGAACCATACTTAGGTAGCCTGTTCCCACCTGGTGTTTGTGGGTAGTTGTTTTTTGTGTCTATGTTTTCACCATACAGAACTGTTTCGATTTTCATTTCTTTCCCTCACTTTGTTATTTTGTATTTTTCGTGTTCTGATATAATAAATGTATCATGGACACTTACAACGCTGCATTTTGGTCCGATCCTTCCTTCTCCTCATCAGACGAAGAAGAAGTTCGTTACAACATGAAAGAAAAATGATTTGTCAAATAAAATAATCTTATTACGCAGAGATGTAATTAACTGTTTCAAAGGAATCTTTGATTCCCCTCCAGGCACCTGTAATGGTATTCGTTTTGGAAAAACAACAGTTTTTGCGTTGCGAGTTCAAAGCACCCGTTGTCCAACTCAATATCGTCATTGTAGGGTGAATGATTGGAGCAGACAGGATCAATGGTAACAACATGTCCATGGCTTTTATATTTGGGCTTGTCTCTCTCTCTCTGGGCTGGGTGGAGGAGGGAAGATGGTGATTATAACATGTGTCAGCCTCACTAGAAGGACCAGGGGAACATCTTCATGCCAAAAGGCCGCTTGCGAAATTCAAAGAGGCCCAAGAACCCGTCTCCATTCACCGTCCATTATGAATTATGTAAATGTAGTGCTCCCTGTGCAGATTCTGTCACAACAATGGCTCCTGGGAGAACACTTGATATTTGCTCCAGGGAGGTATTGTTCCCCTCCAGAAGAGGAGGTTCAGACGGGAGATGGGTTTATTGTTAAAAGTTGGGCCCTAAGCTTTGGCGGTTCCCTCGCTCTATCCCCTCTCGTGTACCCCCTCCTTCCCCTCCTCCCTCCTTTCTACTAAAACCAAGTCTCATTAGTTTTTTGGGGGAGGGAGGGATCTTGGTACGACGCTGCACGGTTCGTCCCAGCCACGCTTCACGCTCAGTCTGTTCACGTTTTGTTTAGGTCGACATCAAACAAGGCTCCCCCTTGTTTCACGTAACTGCAACACAGAGTGGTTTAGCATAATTGAGTATGATGGGTAAAGACAGCTCCCAGTTCTCTCACCAGTCTCTCCAGTCTTCAGATCTGCCTGACCATAACCAGTTATGAGTTCTGCACAGCATGTGTCCTCTCTCATGCAAGCGTGCCCTGAAGGTTCAGGCCCATAGAGGCTAAACAAGGCCAATTAACCGGAGCAAACATATCAGGACCTGAGCACAAAGTTAAGATGGATCCTGACACACAATGTGCTGTATGCAGTAAAACACTAACATCAGTAACAATAACAGACAAACAACATACCACTCAATTATATAACCGGTAGACACTGTTTGTATTCAGAGCTAAATATCGAATCTGCATTTGGGGAAACAGCTCCACTGTTTTTACCCCAGCGCCTTTGTTATAGTTTTTGTTTTGTTGATGCATGCAAAGATGTCAGAGGGGGGAAAAAACTGTCTTTGTTGTTTGCAGTTACTTCTTTATTATTGGAATATTCCAAACGGATGTGGAATTTTCACCATTAAGGATTCTAGCTTTAAGGCAAAGATTGGCCCTTCCCAGCTCCTGCTATGCATGTTGGTACATCGTGCAGGATGTGACAATAAGTATGGCTGGTCCTAGACAACTTTAATCCAACATTGTGCTGGGAGTGGTAGATTCGAGGGGGTGTCTTAATCTAATCCAATGGATACATTTTCAATCTTGGTTTCAAATCCTTAATCCAAGATTGGAGACAAGCAGGAGGTCATATGTGGATTGAAGGGAGGGGGTCTGTTGAATGTGATCTAACAGTCAAATTGGCCATCCTTGGTTTCAGTTGCAAAATATATGATTACATCAGTAGATGTTATACTGTCCTCTTCAATACTTAATAGCTATGAATATGAAGCTATAATGTTCAATGAATTGCTAATGTTAAGCAGGATAAATAAGGGACTGTGTTGCAAATACACCAATTATTTAAAACTACAATCAGCAGTCAACAATAACAAAGTGCTTCCCTGCCCCTGTTTTGGGAAAAAGCTTTGGGATGTGGCTGGAGAAATGAATCACACTTAAATTCATAGACAGAGCTATGGATGCAATATCAACATTATTGTTTCAATCATGTTATGAGGCTATATAGTGTATGTTTACAAGTAAAACAAGCTTATATTTTGGGATCTAATGCAGTATGACAATTGAACTAAAGCTCATGGGGCATTTATAAGTTATATTCTCTATAAGAATAAATGGGTACATATCATTCATTAATAGGTCAGAAATGGACGTAGCAACTGCTGATTGCCCCTTCTAAGGTTGTTTTGAAGTGTTGATTTCAAAGGCATGATCTGGATCTATCTCCCACCCTCTTCAACTGTAGTACTGTGATGGGTAACAGTCAACAAGTGAGTAAATGTTTGGCCAGGTAGGTTGATATCCTGCTACCCTCCAGGTCATTCTATTGAAGGCTACAGGAGACATGGCTACAAGGCTCACCTTGTTGGGACAAAAACAATGACGTTTACCAGACCACCCCACGTTCGTCGTGGTGTGTGAGGTCAACTGTGGTGAGAGAGTAAATAATGCTCGCTAGTGTTCTCAAGTGTCGAGGCTCCAGTACGATCAACCAAACAAACTAAACAAAAAGGTTCAACTTTGGGCATTGACAGCATTTCTCTGACAATAGCTTATCAATAGGTACTTACCAAAAAAATATATACATAAATCTTTCCTCGCAAACCTGATCTGAACAGTACTGTACTACCTAATGACAATGGGAAAACACATGTTGAAACATCAGACAGACCAGCCTAGTACTGTATAATGTTATGTCAGCAGAAACTCACAGCCGGTTCTCACACATCACTCCTTCCAGGACTAAACAGAGAGATACGTCTGCATTGTGTTTGATCCTCCCACACCGCGTCTCACAGGCACGATGGCTGTATCCAATAGGCACGGTGTCCAACAGGCACGGTGGCTGTATCCACAGGCACGGTGGCTGTATCCAAACACTATGCACTTCTATCTGGGCAAAAGTTGGGCACTATATGGTGTCTCACAAACGCCACCGTGTTGGAGCCCACACACACCAGCCAGCCAGCATGTGGTGAAGGGCCTCATTCTCTTACTCAGATGGACCCCCTTCCTGGAACAAATTCACCCAGGCCTTACCAGCGCCCATAACCATAAATCTACTCACTGAGAGGAACAGAGGCAGAGAGGGGGAGAAAGATGGAGGGGTAGAGAAAGTGAGCGGGAGAGAGAGAGAGAGAGAGAGAGAGAGAGAGAGAGAGAGAGAGAGAGAGAGAGAGAGAGAGAGAGAGAGAGAGAGAAGAGAGAGGTGAAGGGAGAAAGAGAGAGAGAGAGGAAGGGAGAAAGAGAAAGGTGAAGGGAGAAAGAGAGAAAGAGGGGAAGGGAGAAAGAGAGAGAGAGAGAGGTTAAGGGAGAAAGAGAGGACGGGGGAACACAAAAACACAAAACATCCTACAAATCTTCACTCTGAGTGTGGTAGGCCATTAAAGTCTACAAACCAGCACAGAGCAGCCAGAGGATGGCCACCCGCAGCCTGCACGCGCTCACACCGCACAGGGTGCCTCCTTCTGCTACTTCTTCTACAGGCAGACTTTGCCCCTGTTCCTCCACTCCCCCTGTTAACTCTATTTCAATCAACGTTTTCCCTCCGTTGAGGGATAAAAAATGCCAGCCATATGTCACCTCATCCCACACTTCAATCCCCTACTGAGAAGTTAATCTGCAGAACAACCTCTCGCATGGTCGTTATACGCGATGAGGTCAATGCCCTGCTGGTTTATACAAGACCAGAACAACAACAAAAAAAAAACAATTAAGCTAATGTAAGAAATCCTTTCAATCAGCTTATTAGCCATTTAGTGGAGTGTAGATCAATCAAATGTATTTATAAAGCCCTTTTTACAACAGCCAATGTCACAAAGTGCTATACAGAAACCCAGCCTAAAACCCCCAAACAC